>NW_027271181.1:0-72500 GCF_040938485.1 Diadema antillarum
TTTTGTTCACAGACTTGGGCCATTCATCATCATATTTTATCAATTCCAGGTCATATAGAGTACACGTACCATGTAAGGAACAAGAAACCTCCCGAGATTCATCAGAGAGTTTCAATCTGTCTAAATTTCAGACAGAAGGAGATCTATGAACCCTATGCCATAATGCCTGTCCGGGCAACTACATCCAGACTGCAATTAATTATCCCCCCACCACCCCCCCCCCCACCCCCCCACCCCCCCCGGCTAAATACTGCTATTACTGGTTTAATAGTAATAGTGGTAAGGTTAGAGTATCTAAAAGATTAGAGTTTATAGGTTTAGGGTAAGGGTTAGGAGTTTGGGTTAGGATCAGGTTCGGGATTAGGATTAGGATTACGGCCAGGGGAAGGGTCCGGAGTAATTGCCCAGGAGGGTTATTGCCCTAACGTAGACCTGTTGACAACACGTATCTGGAAACATTTGGTTCCTCTGATGTAATAGTCCCACCCTTTATGTCAAATTGCCAACTTTAAATGATTCAGTAAAGAGAAATCTGTGAAACTGCTCCTTTCGATGGATTTGAAACAGGCTGTGTGCATGCACTAGCTTCAATTCTAGCTAGCTGGATTGCAGTGTAGAAACACCTAGCTTTTTGACAAGGTTGACTATATTGCGTTGCTTCTGGGCGAGTGAAGAAGATATCCCAGCCAAGCAAAACATTGTGAGAGCGGAAGGGCCTTGTCGAAAGGTGAAAACCATTGCGCCTTTCATGCACATTCATATCGCCAATACAACTTGTATGCACCATGCCATGCAATGTCAATGACACATGTGCCATTCAATGCTGTTTTGAAAAAGGAAGGTAGGCCTACAGAGAGATGGACTCGTAGAATATCGTCTTTTCAAGACCATGGGATCAGTCCGGAAATGAGCAAGTGAACGGTAGGAATGAATTAGGGTCCTAGATACGAAACTTAGCGTAGTAAAAGTATTAAAAAGTAAATTTAGGCCTAACCGTTAGGCCCTAGACCGTGTAGACACCCCCCCCCCCCCCCATGCCTTTTTTTTGCTGGTGAAATTCGTAACTTACAGACGGGCAAAAATTTGTGTTTCTCTTTCATCGTACAGAGACAGCACTCTTACTCTTAGTGTTACCGTTACTAGCCGGTGGCGGTTGTAGGCGCTATTTTATAGCCAATATCACTGATATAGGCACAACTTTTCTCGTTTTGAGAATGACACTCACATTTTACAATACATGGGACTATTGTCAGGTAGGATGAAGCAGAGTTTCTGGCCTGGGCCTGAATGCGAGTTTATCTACAAATATCCCGACACAAGTTCCACTATTTATACTTTTGGCAAAATCAAGGAATTTACAAATTACTCCACTGAAGGATGAAGAAATGCTCAATTTACTTACGTACGTCCGTGATGAAGAAAGCTGCGCTAGCGTCCACAAACACCGAACACGCATACAAAGTTTACGTCTGATGAATACCACCGGGCCGCGATCCAACGATCGGGGCCCGAGCTTCGCCGCCCGGGCGCGGCGGGCCTGCCCTCCCCATCCATCCGCCAGCTGCTGCTAGACAAACGCTGTCTGAACATGCAGACAATGAATCAGGGGCGTCACCAGCTTTTTTTCAAGGGGGTGCGTTTTGACACTAAATGTTTACGAGATTTTTTTGACAGACATTTGGAATATAGGAAGCTCTCAATCCCTAGACTTTTACTGTTTTTTGAGGGAAACCAAGCGGGGGAAAGGGCACCGGCGCGCCGGTAGCTAGGATTTCATCTTAGGGGGGGGGGGGGGGGGGGGGGGGGGGAGGGGTTAGTATGCGAGGGAGCGAGCAAGGGTGGGGGGAGGGTGTGGAAGTGACGGAGAGGGTTGTACCCCTTATAAATGGATTATGGAATGACGGTGTGAAACGACAAATTACTGGCAGCGATATCAGGAGAATGGCATCACGACTACATGCGAGCGAGCGGAGCGAGCGAGCTTGAAAAATTTGACATTAAACAGTTCCAAAAACTGCCGTTTGTAGCCATATTTTTTGCTTTGTAAATTAAGGGGGGCGCACCGGGCGCAACTGCTGGCAATTACTGGCAGCAACATCAGGTGAATGGCATAATAATTAAATGCGAGCGAGCAAAGAGAGCGAGCTTGGAAATTTTGACATTTTACAGTCCAAAAACTGCCATTTGGAGCCATATTTTTTCGCTTTGGAAATAAAGGAGGGGTGGGGGCGCAACGGGCGCAACTGCCGGTAATTATTGGCAGCAACATCAGGAGAATTGCATAACAATTAAATGCGAGCGAGCTTGAAAATTTTGACATTTTACAGTCCCAAAACTGCCGTTTGTAGCCATATTTTTTTTTGCTTTGTAAATTAAGGGGGGGGGGGCGCAACGGGCGCAACTGATGGCAATTACTGGCAGCAACATCAGGTGAATGGCATAATAATTAGATGCGAGCGAGCAAAGAGAGCGAGCTTGGAAATTTTGATATTTTACAGTCCAAAAACTGCCATTTGGAGCCATCTTTTTTCGCTTTGGAAATAAAATAGGGGTGGGGGCGCAACGTGCGCAACTGACGGTAATTACTGGCAGCAACATCAGGAGAATTGCATAACAATTAAATGCGAGCGAGCGAGCGAGCGAGCTTGAAAATTTTGACATTTTACAGTCCAAAAACTGCCGTTTGTAGCCATATTTTTTTTTGCTTTGGAAATTAAGGGGGTGGGGGGTCGCACCGGGCGAAACTGCTGGCAATTACTGGCAGCAACATCAGGGGAATGGCATAACAATTAAATGCGAGCGAGCGAAGAGAGCGAGCTTGGAAATTTTGACATTTTACAGTCCAAAAACTGCCATTTGGAGCCATATTTTTTCGCTTCGGAGATAAAGGAAGGGTGGGGGCGCAACGTGCGCAACTGCCGGTAATTAGTGGCAGCAACAGTGGGAGAATTACATAACAATTAAATGCGAGCGAGTGAGCGAGCGAGCTTGAAAATTTTGACATTTTACAGTCCCAAAACTGCATTTTGTAGCCGTATCTTTTTTTTTGCTTTGGAAATTAAGGGGGGGGGGGGCGCACCGGGCGCATCTTACTGCTGGCAATTACTGGCAGCAACATCAGGTGAATGGCATAACAATTAAATGCGAGCGAGCGAAGAGAGCGAGCTTGAAATTTTACATTTTACAGTCCCAAAACTGCCGTTCTTAGCCATATTTTTTCATTTTGGAAGTTAAGGGGGGGGGGGGCACCGGACGCACCTGCAGGCAATTACTGGCAGCAACATCAGAAGAATGGCATAAAGATTAAATGCGAGCTTGAAAGTTTTGACATTTTACAGTCCCAAAACTTCCATTTGGAGCCATATTTTTTCGCTTTGGAAATAAAGGAGGTGTGGGGGGGGGGGGGGGCGCACCGGGCGCAACTGCCGGCAATTACTGGCAGCAACATCAGGAGAATTGCGTATAACAATAAAATGCGAGCGAGCGAGCGAGCTTGAAGATTTTGACATTTTACAGTAAAAAAAAACCAAACAAACAAACTGCCGTTTGTAGCTATATTTCTTCGCTTTAGAATTTAAGGGGGCGCATCGGGCGCAAGTGCTGGCAAATACTGGAATCAATATCAGGAGAGCATATTGATTACAATCGAGCGAGCGGAACGAGCGAGCTTGAAAATATTACATTTTACAGTCCAAAACTGCCGGTCTTTTCTTAGCCATATTTTTTCGCTTGGAAATTAAGGGGGGAGGGGCACCGGGCGCAACTGCTGGCAATTACTGGCAGCAACATCCAGGTGAATTGCATAACAATTAAATGCGAGCTTGAAAATTTTTACATTTTACAGTCCCAAAACTGCCGTTCTTAGCCATATTTTTTCATTTTGGAAGTTAGGGGGGGGGGGGCGCGCACCGGGCGCACCTGCAGGCAATTACTGGCAGCAACATCAGAAAAATGGCATAAAGATTAAATGCGAGCGAACGGAGCGAGCGATCTTGAAAATTTTGACATTTTACAGTCCCCAAATTGCCGTTTGTAGCTATATTTTTTTGCTTTGGAAATTAAGGGGAGGGGGGGGGGGGCGCACCAGGCGCAACTGCCGGCAATTACTGGCAGCAACTTCAGGAGAATGGCATTACGACTAATGCGAGCGAGAGGAACGAGCGAGCTTGAAAAATTTTGACATTTTACTGTCCAAAAACTGCCGTTTGAAGCTATATATATTTTTTTTTTCGCTTTGGAAATTAAAGGGGGGGGGGGGGGGACGCCCGGTGAGCCCGGTGCGCCCCTCTCCCTGGATCCGCCACTGGTAGTCAAGGGTGTGGGTTTATGTTCATGACTGGGGGAGGTATGACCAGCGAGGTGGCGTCGAAGTGACCAAGCGGGGAAAGGATGTCCAAAATCTGCACTTAAGAGCATCCCATAAACTAATTGTGCGTGTTTGTTTGTGTGTGTGTCTTATATGTACAAGGAAAAGTTAGGAATTAGCCCAGGGCAAGTCTTTTTATTGGCAATGCAAGACATTTTTACATAGACTAGTATGTATAAAGCAACACTGCAAAATCAATGATCTAGCTTTGATATAACGAAGAGTAAGGTACAAAAGTATACATTCTACATCACATTGCGCAACATTGTAGCGACTCTTCGTTCGGATGTACTGAGTACACTGCGCACATCCTGCTTATGATTATGCAGAATGCCAACCAGGAATCACGCTGAATCGCAATCTTTTGTCGGGTCCGGGCTTTTTGAACAATGTTTCACACTATATACCTATCTAATTATGGTTAAAAGGAATCATAGAAAAATATCTTATTTCTTGATCACCCTTTCATTCAAAAGCAGTTTACTAACACTTGAATCACTATTTCGGTAAGTCTTTTTTTTTTTTGCCAGCGGATTGGGAGGGGGGCGCACCCCCCTCCGTAGTTACGCCACTGCTTTTGGGTGAACTAATTGGACAGATTTCTTGAATTCTAACAAAAAAGCAAGAAAATCTTTTCATTGCGGGAATTATGATTATGTGGGATGGGGCAAACGTGTATAAGTGCTCCGTATCGTACGGATGTACAGTACGGTCGATAAATAGTAAACACTGTAGAATACTAATAGATATGTACAAAATCAGTGCTGCCAGGTGACCAGGGGTGCGAATTATTATTATTATTTGTGTGTGTGTGTGTGTGTGTGTGTGTGTGTGTGTGTGTGTGTGTGTGTGTGTGTGTGTCCCTGGTGCAAAATATAAAAACAAATTAGAAAAGAGTAATTATTTAGCGTCCGGCGTTGAGGTCGCTCGCAGCCTGTTTTTTTTTTTTTTTTTTTTAGATCTGAAGGGGGGTGCGTTCGCACCCAACGCACCCCCCCTGGTGACGCCCATGTGAATGGGTATTGAATCAGGGTATTAAAGTACCATTCAGTGACCGGTCGAAAACTGGTGTCGAAAAATAGAATATTGCGTGAAAATCCCGTCGCCCGTCGCCTATTCCAAGCTATTCCAACGGAAAAATGAATAAAATATCAATATCCTATTTTCAACTGAAAATGGAACACAGGATAATGGATTTGCTCTTAGATTCTGTTTTTCGCGTTTCATTATAATGAAATGTCAAAAAATGACTCAAAATCCTATTTTCTGAACATTTCAAAAAATAGGAAATGGAAAACAGGATATCGGTTCGATATTCGTTTTTCCATTTTCCATTTGCAACGAGCGACGGGATATTGAAGACCGCCCTCAACGGCCACTTTATTTCGACACATTTAAAATCGGTGGTAGCTGTTCGGTATCATTCAGCGTCTAGAAGAAGAAGACTATACCTTGGCTACGATATGCTACGCACCTCATCAAACTATCCAGCAGGCACAATCATGGCGTGTAGCTCTTTGTAGCGACGTGCTCTGCTGCGAAACGACAAGTTTGTAGAGACTTCCGACCGTAATTATGCGATGTTTCCATCTACTGAAAACCTTTTTCTTCTCCGACTGAAACTGAGATGAACTAAGAAAATAGTTTTAGATGAAATCCTCGAATTTCAACAACTTCACCAATCATAATGTCGGTGAAAACCGTGAGAAAGGAGTTGCGTTTCCGTTGTCACTGTACCCAGTGCCGTATGTGCCGTATATAAGGCACTGACTGTACCAGGACAACAGGGAGAATAGTACCAATCATAGCTTTTCTTGGGGGGGGGGGGGGGGGGGGTGGAACTGGTAAATCTTATTTCCAAACCTATTCAGCAATTCTATATAATTATAGAGACTCTGTTTTGAATTTGTTTATCATTTATGACCAGACCATTGCGCTACATACTTTGTTCTAAGTTTTTTTCTTATTATGCAAACATCTAGGATTAGTCTGACAAATTTATAATCATATTCTACACAATGGATACACCAAGTTAAATCCTCTGTTGGTTATGATTCACCTCTTTTCTCACCGCATGTTTTTTTAGCTGCCCCTACTTTTCATGCTTCTCTTTGAAAATTAGCCCTAAGTTTAGCTGAAAGGGCAAATTTCTTCCCATGAGTGGAAAACGAATAGATAAAATAAAAGATAATAAAGAGGAAAACTGTCTTTCTTTGATTATGTATGCGCGCTTGTGAGTTGTCTCGAATTCATTGTTGGACATGTATCTTTGATTGAATCAGTTAATATTGTTCTATAAAAGGTGCCTTTTAAACGATATGTTACATTGAATTTTCTGTCATGACCAGTCAGGTGGACAGTCCATAAAACAAAATAGAGTGTAGTCTCATGGTCCACATGGTGGTTACTTCTGGACATATACCATCACATGAAATTGAAATGAAATGATTACATAGAAAAGCAAGAAAAGAAGGGGCACCTAAAGAACTTAATGGTGAGAAAAATGATGAATCACAACCAACAGAGGGTTTCATTTGGTGTATGTTTTGTGCATAAATTTGTGAATCTAATCTTAGATGTTTGCACATAATAAGAAAAAAACACAGGTGAACATTAAACGAAGTTATTATTGTTATAATTATTATCATTATTTATTTGACATTTGCAATACAACACAAGTGATAACAGATAAACAAACAAAGCAAACAAATTACTTTACGGATACAAGATGTCAGGTTTTCCCTGATGGTGAGCTTCCCTGTGTTGCCGGGTTGGAAAAAAGCAATCAAACTCAACTGAAGGAAGCACGTCAGGAAGTATTTGAAGACACACACATAAGAAATAATAATAGCTGATAATAATACAAATCATTTCAAATTGAGCATGTACACCAGGTGAATTATTGTACATAAAAACTTGAAATATCATTGTGGGGAATGATATTCGTCCCTCCCCCCCCCCCCATAAAAAAGTCACTCCAGTGTACCAAAAAAAAGTGTTATCAGAGTACATCTCTGGAAAAAAAAAACCCACAAAAACAAATATAACTGCACTGCTAACTGTATAGCACCCAAATCCTATCCGATGACCCAAAACCTCTGCCCCTACCCCCCCCCCCAAAAAAAAAAATCACCGTCAGACAACAAATTCACGATACCAGGTATCATCAACATACCCAAACCATCTTAGATACACAATAAAAATAAAAATAAAAAATTATTTCAAAACCTTAGCTTCGTGTATCGTTAACCTGAAACTCCATGACCCAACGTTTTCTCTATGAAAATCCTTATGTGGTAATACATACACCACTGTGCAATTAATAATGTATATGCACCGAAATTCATAAATACTATTGGGTTTTCTGAAGAATGACTAAAAAAAACCCCCAAAAACAAAAACAAAAACAGTGAAATACTGGTGTGTCCTACACATAAAGTCTGAAACCCAGGGACAACAAGGTTGGATCGGAAACAAAACTAAATATAAATCAATCAATCATAAATCAAAATGTATAAAAAATAATCTTAAATTCAATTCAATTGTACCTACGAACTGAAATATATCACTGTGGTGAATGGTGTTCGCCCCCCCCCCCAATAAAATAAAAAAAATATTCTGTGTGTCATAGCAACCAAGAGCAGTCATAGAGTAACAGCAAAAACAAAATAACAATCCTGGTCGCGCATCCTGGTCCTAGCACATTGAAAAGGGAAACGCAACTCCTTTCTCCGTTTTCACCGACATTGTGATTGGTGAAGTTGTTGAAATTCGAGGATTTCATCTGAAATTATTTTCTTAGTTCATCTCAGTTTCAGTCGGAGAAGAAAAAGGTTTTCCGTATGTGGAAATATCGCACAATTACGGTTGGAAGTCTCTACAAACTTGTCGTTTCGCAGCAGAGCACGTCGCTACAAAGAACTACACCCATATGGAGGTGGGAAAAGACCCCAGTGATACTAGTACTTTGATGAGGTGCGTAGCATATCTTAGCCAAAGTATAGTCTTCTTCTTCTAGACGCTGAATAATACCGAACCGCTACCACTGATTTATGTGTCGAAATAAAGTGGCCGTTGGGGGCGGTCTTCAATATCCCGTCGCTCGTTGCAAATGAAAAATGGAAAAATGAATATCGAACCGATATCCTGTTTTCCATTTCCTATTTTATGAAATATTGAGAAAATAGGATTTTGAGTCATTTTCCGCCATTTCATCATAATGAAACACGGAAAACAGAAATTCAGAGCAAATCCATTATCCCGTGTTCCACTCTCAGTTGAAAATAGGATATTGATATTTTATTCATTTTCCCGTTGAAATAGCAGACGGGCGACGGGATTTCCACGCAATATTCAATTTTCCGTCACCAGTTGTCGACCGATCACTGAACGGTACTTTAATACCCTGATTGTATTGTGCTTTGGTGTTGTGTACTTTGCCCTGCTCACGACAGACTCAACAAGTTGGAGATGGCGCAAATCCTCTTCGATCAAAGCGGGTTATTACTAGTATGTAAATTAGGGCCCGTTGCATAAAAGTTAGAATTATGGTCACTTTGCCATCCAATGGGAAACTTCCATGGAATTCTTGATTTTGATTGGCTGTTGAGTATTGTTGCCATGGTAGTTACCATTGGTTTGGCAAAGTTCCATAATTACCTCCGCCAAGGGAGCAGGTTATGTTTTCGTTACCGTTGGTTTGTTCGTTAGTTCGTTCGTCCGTGGGCAAAATAACTCAAAAAGTAGATAACGGATTGGGATGGAAACTTGCAGGAAAGGTTGAGAATGACACAAGTAACAAACGATTAAATTTTGGTTGTGATCTGAGAATTTTTGAGGAATTTATGAAGGATTATTATGACGTAACAAAGGCTTCTACACTAGTATTGGGAAATCGGGCGATTTTCAGCATGTGGAAACCACTAATCTCTATATGGAAGAGCCCAAATAGCTTTTCCCAAGTGGTGGAGAGGAGAAAAATTCTCTTGGGAAGAGCAAGATCATCGGTGGAAAGTAGCTGCTTGGCGGAGGTCTGCGCTCTCAGAGTGCTTTTCTAGTTGTAACTTTTATGCCACGGGCCCTGCTCTCTAAACCCAGGGAGGTGGGCTTCCCACCTCCCTCCTATAAACCGTAACCAGGGAGGTGAGTCGAGTCTCGACTCACCTCCTGCTATGCTAGTATGTAGAACTGAAATTTCCATACGCTTCCGCATTCAAACTAAAATAATTTATTTGGAGACTATAAGCCAGCTCGTAATTATCTCACGTGCACGTTCGTACAAATGACCTTTCCTTTTTCTCGGTTGGTTAGGCAATTCACACTCGTTCTGAAATTGACAAATGCATAAGTTTGCAACAATAGAATCCATGTTCACGTTACAAAGAATGACTTGCGTGGACCAGATGACCAGAATGGCGTAAACCTGGGGAAGCATCATTTCTTTGGTTTCTGTTAATCTTGCCAAATTCCCGGCCCGGCTATCTGGTGGATTTGCTGGCAAACTAGAAAGTAATACTTGTCACTACGGCTGGCAGGCACCATTTATAAGGATAACATGAATAGATGCAAGGATTTTAGTAGCTTATAAAAGTTTGTCGGGAAAAAAAATATCTGACAAAACGAATGGCGTAAGTTCTGAATCCAGATAACGTTCAATAGCCCTCAAGGACCAAAATTACATCAATTCATCAGGACTGCTCGGTCATTCGGAGAATTTCTTCGACGACCGACTCCGAACAATATCACGTTATTGAATAACGTCTGTAGTGCGTCTGCGGCGATTGGCTACAGCGCCTTATTCCCACCATCAAATCAGACGAGCTAATGGAGCGTCCAGGATCAGACGTGAAACCGTTCTCATCCACGTTCGGATCAAAACAGAAAGTCCATGCACCTTTATCAGACAAAGTAACGAACGCTTCATGCAACCTTACGGAGACCCATGGCTACCTACAGGGCTGGCGATGATGTGGTGAAGTAGCGGAAATGTCTCCGCAACAGAGGAGACGTCTCGGAGAAGTCCCCGCGACTGCCACCTATGATGGCGATTTTCACGTGATCCCTTGGCAATGCCCCCCCCCCCCCCCTCTCTCTCTCTCTCTGTTGTAGCTCTTATAAAGGGGTGGGGGCTATACAAGTAGGCCTAAATTCATTTCTCCTTCCTCTATAATTCCATCGGTCCCCTCCCGCCCCCCTTTCTCTCCCCCCCCCCCCCACTTCCAGGGGCGGATCCACAAATTCTCTGTGTGTGTGTGTGTGTGTGTGTGTGTGTAGGGGGGGGGGGACGAACAACATTTCTGATGCTACTTCCGGATTTTTTCTCAATTTTCTTTTTTATTTCTTTTGTTTTATCATCATAAAATAAAGAGGTGGGGGGGAGGCGTGCCGGTGAGCCCCCCCCCCCCCCGTGGATCCGCTACTACCCTCCCCCTCTCTTCTCCTCCCCTTAATTCTCTCACACCTCCTTCCACTCGACCCTCCCTCCCATTCTCTCCCAGTAGTTTCCGTACAATTTCAATTATCTGTGCCCCTTTCCCAAGTTTATACACTGCAATGTATTATTGCTCTTCCCTGAGGTAATGGATGATGGGGATTTATAGGAAAGTGATATTTGGTTCAGAGACATGGATCAGTGGAAGAGTTTCTACCTTCCATTTCTATATATTATTATTGTTTTTGTTGTTGTTGTTGTTCTTCTTCTTCATCTTCTTTTTCTTCTGAGAATTTTTCTTATTGTTAGTACTATCATTAATGATAATAATAATGATAATGATAATAATAATAATAGTAATAATATAATAACAATGATAATAATAGAACAATAATAATGATGATGATAATAATAGCAATATATTAATCATTCATTTTTTTGTCATTATTAATATTTTTCTTATAAACCGGAAAAAAGGTTTCTTGCGAATTACTCTGCGAACTGAACGCAGGTCTATACATCCAATCAAAAGCTTTATAAGAAAGCGAGCAGACTTCCGCCTCAGATTACTAAACCATTTACATGCACCACTGATTAAATCATTCATTATTAGCAACTATTGATAACAAATTAGAGGTCGATTTTCGCCTTTCACTACTTTCTAGCATGCAAAATTTATTTTCTTCCTCATCATCTGCATGTAAATTACGTATTTCTCAAAATAACATTTCGTTTCAATCCACCTGAAAAGACAGGGGCTTCCGAGAAAGTAAAGAAGTATCTGATTTCTCGATATGGCAACCTATCCTATATATTACTTTTCCATCTCAAAGTCATGTAAAATCTATCCTATACACTCGAAGAAAAATAAGTTTATCTTTGCACCTTCACTATTATAGTATCACACATTTCAGACCGGAAAGGTCTGAATGATGCAAAATTGAACATATTATGTTTCTTAGAGTGTACTTTCTTTTGTCTTAGAATTTTAAACTCAGCTTTTTGTTGTGTCTCAAAGACGTATATTGCTTTATAAAATTAGGATTACAATTAATACGTATTTTCTCTTGTCAAATTATGCATCAAAATCACAAATTACCGAAGGCAATAAACATGTGATAAATATAAGACACAATCTTATAGATAGAACCGTGAATAGACACGACATATCACCTGTGAAACCAAAAACTTAACAAACTGGAGAAAGATAAGGCCTATCCCACCCACACGGACTAGGAACTTCATTTGCATACATCAGAAGAAGAAAAATTAATCCTTTAAGTTTAAAATCTTCCCTTTCACTCGCGCCTAGTTCAGGTAGAAATGACCTCATCCTTCTTTCCCGGTCTGTGGACAACGCCTTTTACAGATTGAGGGTTTCTTTGCTTTCTTCGACTGTCTCCATTGTGGACGATTACGTAAGTCCACAATAGCTTCTTCATCACTTTCATTGTCCCGCGATTTTCGGGCTACGCATCACCGCCCTCAAGGCTGTCCCCGTATACCAAAGTCGCCATTACACTGCGTCCCATCGTGAAGTCTCTACCATGTCCTAAAGGCTATTGAGAGAAGTGTGTGCTGAACGCCGTTACGTGTCATCTTGCTCTCTCGTGCATATATCCGGATTATGCCTGAGACTGGCGTAAAAGCTCTCCAGACGAAGATGACGAGCAGCAAGTGGGTTGAGTAGGTGTACCAGTTGAGTAAGGAGAGCGCTATACACTGTTCTCATCTACCAGGTACCGAGATTTCGAAGTTCACCCCGTTTAGGTAACACGGGTCCAAAGCCGTCAACGTATTGGCTTCACGTAAATGTGTAACATCTGGTGGACGTCATTCTGTAAAGGCCAGCTTTAGAATAATCACCACTACAGCATGTTAGTTCAGCAATATGTTTTCTTGAGTGTGATGTTTGTCACCTGCTTCGAGTAAGTGTGACTCATTAACTTTTCCGTATTTAATTTGTCTGCGGATTCATTACGCCATTTCAGGAGAGGAGAAAACGAAGAAGGGGCAGTTGGAAGCTGATTCACGTCTGATCTTTTTATCTACTGAAGACGGGCTACCAGGCCTAGCCAGCGGACCTATAGTCACCAGCGAGCGTCACCTGTTCTCCGACTGTGCCAAATCTACCTGCGGGTTAGGCAATAGTTGATTAGTCTTGTTTGCATACATTTATTAATACATTCTAGACATTCTTTGAATCATGTATTCGAGGACTAAAATGTGCAATGTTGTGGCCTCGTCGTCCGCCGTGTTTCTCACGGCATTTCTCGTGACGACTATGACGGCCACTCTCAGCGAAGCCCAAATCGTGGACCAGTTCGACATCGATTCCGGCATTTGCACCTCTTTATCACCGGGTTACGCAGCGACACCACAGACGTCGTCGTCGAGTCCGTTCACGGTATCGCCCGCCACGAATTTGTATTCAGCTGGCGGATTTTTGCAATGTGAGTAATGTTTTCCTCATTTTGTGAAATGGTAGATAGTTAGGATTTTAACAAGTCATCTGGCCTCTTTTTACAGTTTGCGTTTCTTTTTCATCTTGTACCAGTGACCGTGAGAATACATTTCAAGTGATAGGAATTATGAGGTATAACAAAATACTAGTATATCAAATTTACCCAAGAACGTGACTTCTTCACGTATATAGAAACAGAAAATGATTTATCAAAGCATATCACGAGTCGCACTGAAATATTTTGTTAAGTGGGTAGTTTTACCAGTTACCACCACCACAATCACTATCACCACCACCAACATCATCATCATCCATCATCTTCATCATCATCATCTGATTTGTAAGGTGAGTCAGAGCGCATAGGAATTAAGAAGACCTGTTCATTGTCATTACCTCCGATAGTTTGCTTGCTATGGTTCATGGCTGAGTTATAGGAACGTGATGCACTGAATAAATCCTGCATTGTTATTAAAATTCTAAATCTTATTTCCATGTACTTTAATTTTTTCTTTAATGAAAGACTATTGATACCAATAATAATCCATGGTTTGCACAGAGTATTTTTCCTCTGTATTAATGATATCACTTGTCGTTCATTATATCAATAGAATGTTTCGTAAACATGCAATTTGGTCTGTCAATTTTTGTAGAAAAAGAAAGTGTTTGCCAAAAAAGAAGAAGAAGAAAAAAAAGAAGTACAAAAGAAGTTGATGTTGCCGAAATCGCCTCAACAAGAACTGTCATAATGAGATGTTTTGAAGTCAAATAATTTGTTCTAGCTATCTAGGCAGACTTAGCCCGATTCGGTTTGGGTGCTGTTTTCGGTTCATGTCTCAGCCATAAACAGAAGTTCTTCAGCATGCCTGACAATATAAATTTATGCATTGACATCACAAAGCACCCGACTGAACATAATCATCTTTTCTTCTTATATTGAAATCCTGCAGTTATTGCCATATAAATTACAATGTTTTCTAACCGAATTGCCACATTCATCAATGTTATTGACTAGCAACTCTGAAAGAATTACAGTTTGGCTTCAGACGGTTTTAGTATAGGAGATGATGGTTGGAATCCTATCCGGACTTAAAAATCTGTTCAGTCATTGTTAATCCTTACAAAAACACTTCCTTCATCATTAGGACAGTTTCTAGTCGACGGAGTGTTATGGCCTTTCATGAACTTGTGTGTGAGCGTGAAAGGTAATGCGACCCAATCAGGCATGTAGTTTTTGCATAATTTCAGCTGATCAAAGGCGTTGCCTAATACTGACGAGCAATAATGCATTCCTGTCGTATTTGCAGGGCGGTGTCACGGTCTCCCTCCCACCCCTTTTGGTATTAGCTTAGCATGTCCTTACTCTATACGAGAGCGGCATTGGGTGTGTGGATGTTTTGTTTGTGTGATGGGAGTGAGCAGGGCGTGCACGCCATTCTGATCATGGCAAACTCGCGTTGGGCGCCACATTCGCGTTTTAACTCCCTTTACATTTGACAATGGTCATTTCATGTAACGCTGAATAACAATCGATGTATTGTTCGGAACCGAAAGACAATGAATAAAACTGCATTGCGTCCGAGGCCACTTGCGAGTTGTCTTGCTTAGATTTGTTACCTTTCTCTTCCCCTTTCTCTCATAGAGGAAGAGTGAGAGAGGGAGAGAGAAAGGGGGGGGGGGCAGGGGGCGTTGAGGGCTTGAGAACATAAGAAGCCGCTCTGGCTCTTCAAGGACACATTTTTGGCAGCTTTAGCATGTCTGAAGAGTCGATTTCACCGTGAAATGGCGGCTGTTACAAAAGCTTGAAACACAGTATAATAAGACACAACGTCAGAGCTCAAAAAACACAAAATAATTAATCACCATAACAACATTGCAATACATAGTTACGTTAAGATGATAGATAACAGTGTACGGATTGTGCATTTTGTTTACTTTCATCCAAACTGTAACGCATAAATCAAATGGAAACGCTTCATATGTAATATATATGATGTGTTTGTGTGTGTGTGTGTGTGTGTGTATTTCACTATATTTCTCTTTTATACCTTTTTACATTAATTCATGACAGTCTACATACACATCTCGAAACTGTGAAAATGAAAGAACAAAAAAAAAAACAAAACAAACAAACAAACGGTTAGAGGAAAAGTACCCCAGAATACTTATACCTGGTAATCAGATTGACTTAAACACTAAACAAGAATATATATATATTGGCTAAAGCGTTAAAAGCACTGTGTTTTGTTTCCGCTCAAAATGGTTTGTTTTTATTCCCACAATATGGGAGCTCAAGTTTTATTTTTTGTGAGCAAGAGTTAAGTGATGAAAGCTGTATACAAGCTGGACTTCGACGTTGTGCCAAGTTTGAATTCTTCAAAATGATGTCCTGCATAAGATTAAAGTTTGGGTTTGACGACAAGTAAATTTGATCTCTTTGCAGGAAGTCGTGAATGCTTGCATAAGTCCAGCCGTGTTTGTGACGTAAGAATGGCTGGTATTTTGGGGATCGTTGTC
The DNA here is from genome assembly GCF_040938485.1 of Diadema antillarum. Taxonomy (NCBI): domain Eukaryota; kingdom Metazoa; phylum Echinodermata; class Echinoidea; order Diadematoida; family Diadematidae; genus Diadema; species Diadema antillarum. Next base: position 15,775 of record NW_027271181.1, read on the forward strand.
TGCGTTAGACGCAATATTTACAGAAACCCATTGTGAAAAGAGTCTCATGTAAACACTACGGCGCGTTTGGCAACAAGCAACTAAAAGCATAATTTCTACTCGTTGAAAGCCATGCAACTTCTCTCCGTTTGATCACCCTTCCAGCCAGCAGCATATTACTCATTTTACGACGGAAAATGCCAGGAAAATTGACGGGCCATGAAACATCTTACGGCACTCTGCCGTACAATATCCGCATTTATCTAAACTCTTTTGTTGTTGAAAACTGTGTCAGTGTTCACAATATACACTCTCCGTGATACTATCATCTAGAATTAATGCAACGTGAGCATCTAAGCGCAGTTATAGAATGAAAGAGAGAGAGAGAGAGAGAGAGAGAGAGAGAGAGCGAGCGAGATAGAGAACAAAGTTTCATATTAACTCGATAGTAATTACACTTTAAGGGATGGTATACAATGTAGTTTTGGTTGAGATGGGGTTTCAGGTTGTCAATGTTTTTATGATCTTTTATATACTAGTGATAAGAAACCTTCAGATGTGAGTTTCGTCAGTTTGTCTCCCTCTACAAATTAAATTTGTTTTGATCGCAAATTAAATTATCCCTCTACAAATTAAGATTCGTTAATTTACAGATCAGCAGTTGCGTCCTTAACAAATTTAATTTGTAGAGGGAGACAAACTGAAGAAACTCACATCTGAACCTTCACCCCTCTGAACAATATCTTTCTTTCATTCAATAAGAAACCTCTTATGAAATATGTTAGAGCACTTTGCAATTCTTAGAGGAGTTTATTAGATATCCAATTCGAAGCGCTATCCTAATAAATCAAATGCAGGTATTTCAAAACCGCTTTCCATCAAATAAACTTTGAATTCTTCTTATGGATGCTCTTCAATATTTCGCAAAGTGATTTCTGAGTGTCTCGCAAAAAGTTAAAAGCTGAATCATCATCTCAATCTTTAAACGTTGATTCTGACATCGGTTGTGTTCTGTACCTGCAGTTTACATTGAAATCACCAGCAACTCCGAGACGTACCGTGGCCTGATACTCCAAGCTCGCGTCGTCGGTTCCAGCACCCCCGTAGGTGCCTTCTTCGTACCCGACGGCTTCGGCCTGGTGCCAGCCTCATGCAGTAACGCAGCAGATACGGTCACCCACTCTGATAGCAGCGAGAAGGCGAGTTCCATTCAGATCCTGTGGCAGGCTCCTTCCTCAGACATCGGCAACATTCAGTTCGTGTGAGTTTCCGCCTAATTTTCTTTGTCCCAAGTTGACAGACGACACCATAACTCTCTCTCTCTCTCTCTCAAACTCTATAATCATACATATGCACATGCAGGTATACATAACATATAGGGCCTACATATTTACACTGATACATAAGCCCCTCAAAAAAGTTCTGCAATTCAGCTTTTTGCCGTACATCTTATTGGTTTCTTTTTAATCATTCTTCTAGAAGAACTTTTTTGAGGGGTATTATGTATATACTACGTCTCATATGACCACTATAATACGAAGATAGCCTAACAAAATGCCATACGTCCTGCATGTATTTTCATATTTCTGAATTGATACATGTATTATTAATTAATTGATATATAATAGATATATAATATATATGCATGTATGTATGTATGCATGTATGTATTTATTTATTTATTTATTTATTTATTTATTTATTCATTCATTTATTGTTCCTCATCCATTGATGTCGTGTTCGGCGACGAGATGATGGTCTCGAAGGTGAATTAGGAATGTAATAACTACCAAATTTGATTGTCCTTTTGTAAATGTCTCGTGGTATTCTAACTATTTTGTGTCGTTACAATATCATTTTTTATAACACTTATACGGAAACTCCCATGAAATGAATTATCTATTATTGTTTAGAATCATTGCACGTGATTGGGTTGATAAAACGACATTCAACTCATGAACATTACTTTAGACGCTTAGCAGCAAAATATCATTAACTCTGATATCTCGAAATGCCTAATAAGATCTGTTTCGAGCAACACTAAAGGCTAAAGTTGGAAAATTTGCTTCACCATAATTTATCCCCGCCAAAATGTTTGAGATATAATCTGAATGTTTTGTTCTTTCCTTTCTAAGTATATCAATACGATAATGTTCAGTCCTGCTTTATCATCATGATATCGTGAATAAAGATAGCTATATTTGTGTATATTTGTATCAATTGTTCCGTTTGGAATGAAAGATTACTATCAAAGATCTACTTATCAAAGCATTTATGCATATTAATTGGATTTTGCGGAAGCAAAACAAAAATGAAAGAAACAAATCAGAACGCCGCAAACACCTCTGAAAAATATCGCGACAGATACTAGAAAAGAATATCATAAAGAATATGACATCGTTTGTTAATCAGCTTTCTCGAAAACTTATTTTGCTGGTGTCTCAACCATAATTGTCAACCTTTATCTTGAACCATCAGCGCAACTTTCGTGACCAGCGAAGACAGGTACTGGGAACAGGTGAAATCGATTCCGATTTACGGACCAAGTAAGTACATCTTTAGATATCGATTGTGATCTCGATTTCATTTCTATTCGACTGGCTTTTCGGCCTCAGTCCATGTCAGTTGCCAATACTTGTTATAGCTGTCCATTTAGCACACGTGTCTTCTCAGCCAACTCGTCTTAGAATTTGATGAATCGTATTTTGTCCTGAAAATAGAAACTTCATACTGCTAACATTCAAGGAGCATCATGTAGCATTCAGTTTCATTTGTCTCAATTATGTGGCATATATGTCTATACATAGATAGAAGCTTACCGAGTAGCATATCCCATTATGAGGTGTGTGTCACGACATACATACATTCACTCTTTATGGAGATATTAACTCTCATTTCCGAAACTGAAACATGCGTTGTATTATCAGCCACACATTTATCAAGAATGTGTGACTGTTGCGTCTTATGGTCGGAGATGGCACTAGGCAACATCACTTTCATGGTCCGTTACTTGGATACAAAGTGAGTTTATCATAGATATCTGTTTCATGACATTTCTCTTCACTTCCATCAGTGTTTACTGAGCAATCATGGTTTCATTTGCACCTGTTCGTTTCCACGTAGCATCATACTGTCGTGATAACGCGGGTGTGTGCCAAAATGGTGGAGTTTGTTACGACGACACGTTCAATGTGTTTCGCTGTGACTGCGCCGGTACGGGCTACACAGGACCGACGTGTCTCGTCAGACGTGAGTACGGCCGAGCGAAATATAGAAAAGGCGCATACTTTTTACACAACGTATTGATTTTAGTAGATAGCAGGTTGTATAGATCACCTTATTTGTTTCCATCGCATGCTTTTGCAACAGCAGGAAATACAAATTTGATCAATATTGTGTTTAAGGTTTGGTTTATATTTCTGTCTTCGTACCATTGGAAGTTATGTATGTGATACTGGGCAGGCTGCCGATTTGTATCTTTTTCACATCTTGATGACGACATAAGGATCTGTTCTCCTAGAGAACCAGATTTCACGCGAGAGTGTCCACTTCTTTTCCACTGTATATACATTGCATATTCCAGTCAAAGAATAATTCGTTGACTACTGTTACATAACATTACGGCGAGATATTCAACTCATGCATATATATATATATATATATATATATATATATATCGGTGTATATATACACACTTATTCATTATCAAGGATATGAGGAAAACCTGGTGTATAAAAATCGACAAACATTGCTGGAAAACGTTTCAACATTGCCATAAACATTCTGTCATCTTTCGACGAATAGGACGATTACGATTATTCATTTATGCATATAGATAACCTATAGAAATCAAGTGAAAGTCGACGATAACTACTTTCTCGTGTTCAAGTTTACTTCGCGTCGATGTCTGTCCACGAATAACAATTCTCTGGTAACCGCTCTAGTTGATTTTGTGCTCGATTATGAGCGTATCAACTGTAACAACTCGAGAGTCCTCATTTTTTTTAAAATCAATAGTCGCGGTTATTACATTTTCGTTAATGCCTGCGTCCCCATTTCCCGCCATTTTTGCACCTAGTGACGACGTGCGAGGATGCGCCATGCCAGAACGGAGCCTTGTGTTTCAACGCGGCAAACGGGCAGGGATTCTTCTGCCAGTGTGCACCCGGCTACCAGGGAATCACGTGCACGGAGTCTGGTAACTACTGCTTCGTTGTACTTGTATAGGCAGTTGTGTCAATAATACTGCAAGCAGGTGTATATCTGAAGAAGTATATGAATGTATCTTCCAGATCACTGCCAGAAGTTTTTCTTTTCTTTTACGGTTTGCGCATATACCACGTTGCCTCCGATATTTAGGCCTATCATACGTTACATGACTTTGACCAACTACTAATTAATTAGTCAATTATTAAAGTGAAAGAACTTTAGGCGCGATCAGACCGGCAAAAGATCGAGAAGTTTAAGATCGCGATCTTTAAGATCTCGAAGGTTTGCCAGTGTGATCGCAAACTTCCCGCGTAACTTCGCGCGAAACTTCCCACTCCATCTAGGGATATGCCACCCTCGCCAAACTTCTCGATCTTTTGCCAGTGTGACCGCGCCTATTGCAATATGATATTTATTTTACAGTATGTGTGATTAAAACATATCCAAGTTGTAGACTTGCAAATTGATGATCTTGTTGATTCAATACCATCATTGTTACTATTACCTAAAGTCATCGCAATCATTAATTTACATCGCAAGTAAACATGTATTGTTACTGTATTTTCCATTCTCTCTTGTTGCGTGCAGATTACTGTGACCCGAACCCCTGTCAGAATGGAGGCACGTGTAGCCACAACGCCCAAGGAACCGACTACGTCTGCGATTGCGGAGGACAATATGTGGACAAAAATTGCACCATTCTGGGTAAGTCGTTTTCATGCTATACATTTTATTTCGTAAATGTACCTATAGCTTTGAGGTAAGTTGACCCATCAGTGCGTGGTTATCATAGCGTGCCGTGTTCAATGATAAGTTCTTGAAAATAGATCCAGCATGTGTTCACAATCAAAGAACAACACGTTTCAGTTTTCTGTCATGATATGGTATCTCTCATCAAACTTGGATATATGGGATGTTTCAGTGATTTTTTTTTGTCTCTGAAAGTAAAGACATAGATGTGATTTATTTTTTTATTCTCGCGTGGTTACAAGATTCTAATGATTGTTAATAATAGGGCCTGATTATCATATGCTGTAAGTTAGATAAGGTTCATGGTTACCATGCATGATTAGGTAACTTGATCTGCTCTCCACAACAGTATTTTCACCTTTTTTTATTCATCAATTTGAATTGATCAAGGAATGTAAGTATTGTATCCTCTTCTGCATTCGTGATACCAAATTGTAATAACGAGTACAATGTTATTCTATATGTTGTGTTTCTTTGAAGATTATTGCGTGGGTACACCGTGCGCCAACGGACGGCCATGCAGCAACAACGCCGACGATACTGGCTTTGAGTGCGACTGTGGTACGGGGTACCTCACCGAGACTTGCGCTGTCGTCAGTAAGTCGTTTTGGGAAAAGTTGGCTCTTGTATCATAGGACGAGTATACTTCGCCTATATGTATTTTTTAAAGATCTTATGTATGTAAACAGTAACCCTTGTCTTGTTAAATGACTCAGTTAAAACTTAAATTAAACACTTAGAGTATCAATATTACGACGGTCCAATGATTAGGTGATACGCTCTAATGATCGTTATTGTAAGGTGACAATTAAAAAAAAACTAGTAAACATAGGTAAGTCAAGATGGATTCTTCAAACGTGGAAAAAAATGAGAGAAACCCATTAAGAAAATTCAATGCAGAATTTGAGATACGTCAGTATGGTTTGATAAAAATGAACTACTAAATATACAATATTCTATTGAGCAGCTTTAATTGTATGGACACGTATATTTTTTTGGACCTGACATAATACTTTCCGCTCTCTGTGTCCAAAGTTTCTGTTTGCATGTGAACACTAATTCATATCTTACTTCCTATCTTACTATATCTTCCAATCCTTATAAATATTGGTTATAGAGAAAAGGGGAGAGAGAGAGAGAATGCGGAGAGGGAGGGATAGTGAGTCTATTATGCTTTGTGTATTAACTATATACGATCTTCTGTCTCCCGTAGATCACTGCGATGGTGACCCCTGTCAGAACGGGCGGCCATGCAGCAACAACGGCGACGATTCGGGATACGTCTGCAACTGTGGACCGGACTATCTCGGCAACAACTGCGAGCACAACAGTAAGATTCAACGATAACCAGGAAGCCGTAAAAATGTGAATGTCATCGTTTCCCAGAATACAATCTTTCTTGGCCGGCAGATCAAAGACAGAAACATTGAAAAACAGATAGGGGAATATTAATACTCACCGGTAGTTAATGGAAGAATAGTGCAATTGAAGTGAAAAGTCGATCTTTTTGAAGGCAGAAATTTCATAATTATGTTTAGTGTTATAATGATTATAAGATGTATACAGGTGTCGAAAACTATAATTCCTTTTGTCCGCTTTTCACACATCATGTTTTGTTTGACGAAATTTGTTGTTTTTAACCTTTCCCATTACCAGACTACTGCATAAACTTTCCGTGTTTGAATGGAGCATCGTGTGCAAACAACGCAGACAACACAGACTTTGAATGCGACTGTACGGATGCCACTGGATTTGAAGGGCCTACTTGCAATGACCGTAAGATCATGAATTCACATCCTTTACTTATGTTAGAATTGTAGTATTCTCCGCCTAAAATATACTGTAGGTGCCTACTCCAAGCAAACAGCCATATTTAGAACTGAAATAAAAATGGAAATATTTTTTTGATCGTGATTAGTATTTCAGACGTCGTTTTGTTCCATGTTACTAATCAATATACATATTTACGACAATGCAATAATCATGAAGATTATGGTAATTATGAGTATGTATTTCGTAGACTGCACGACGGTTTACAGTCTCTCCAAGTGCAGGTAAAAAAAGAAGAGAAGTGAGAGGGAGAGGGGAGAGCGTTCAAACGCTTCAGATGAGGGAATATTCGGACGATCATTTCAAAGAAAATCTGCCATCAGGACCAATACTTCAAAAAGACTACAATGTGAAAACATCATTCCAACCTCATTAACAAACATGAGAAGGTCCAGAAGGAATGAATTCAAATATGAGAACATACAAACAAACCTTGGACAAATAAAATGAGAATTGCTTTATGAGAATACCTGAGGGATAATCCCCTCCAATTGCTATTATCCGTGAGATATCAATCTCACGCTAATCTACTACCAACTATACAATCAGAAGTTGCCTGACTGGAGTTATTGTTCTTATTAGTGGACTGTTCTAAAAAAGGGGTAGGGCCTATTGTATGGCTATAGCATGTTTCGTCGCTAAAGCTAGTACCAGAAGAGGATGCATCGGAATTGGATATGATTTAGATACTATTAAAATCTCCGGACATTTATGCAAAAACCCAATTTCCCTTTCTTCATTTCATCCCCTTTTTTTCAAACAGCTATCATCCCTCCCCCATGCGACTCTTCCCCCTGTATCAATGGAGGAGTCTGTGACGAACTCAACGGTGGATTTGCCTGTTCGTGCCCACGTGGCTGGATTGGAGTCACGTGTGAAATACAAGGTTCGTTGGCAATTCATTATAGGGAAGCAATTTTTTTTTTCTCTCTGCTCCCAGTGTCAGGGAACTATAAAATAGTCCCTGTTCCTGCATCACATAGACTTGTATGCCGAATATATTACTTCGTGTGGTAAAAGAACAAATCTCATTTCTCCTCCGATTATAGTTTGTAAGAGCATTTTTTGTCTTCATTGTCTCCAGCTACATCATAGCTTTCTTCTCATTTTCACCTATCTTTAGTTTCGCCTAGACTTGCAGTAGATTTTCCGTTGTCTGAATCGAAAAAACAAACAAACATGTAAGCAAACCAGAAGTGAATAACTCCAAATCAGTTTTATCAATACAAGAACATTTTTGATCACAGATTCAACATAAAAGAAAATATGAAAAGGTCTAATCTATGGTAATCATGATATTCAAGACATGATAGCATCTGAGCAAATAAAAAGGCGCATGTTCTCGTCAAACGGAAGCAAGCGACATAATTCAGAATGTCGCAAATTAGTTGTTCTATGATTTTTCCAACGCATGTGTGTGTATCCATAACCCATCTTCTCAGACTTCTGTGTGGACGAACCCTGCCAAAACGAGCGACGGTGTTTGAACAACAATCAAAACACCAATTTTCGGTGTGTGTGCGGAAATCTTTACCTGGGACGAACCTGCGCTATCACGAGTAAGATTTAGCGACGTCAGGAAATAACGGTGTTCATAAATGTATATGATATATTGCACTTCACTCCGATTAATATATCTTGGTTTGTGCGTGTAGCGTAAAAAAAAAAAAAGGTTATACTGTAGATGCTCCACTTCATGTAGAATTAGAAACATCATTTCACTCTCATCTTTCTTCACAACTTTCACTCCACCATATTCATTTTAACATTCTGCATGCATGTTATTTTCATCTTTTATCCATTATTCACACATTAAGTCAATTCACAACTCCGTATCGTTCTGTATTTCAGGTGTATTAACCATTATGTTCGCAAAAAACCGGGAAGTGCAGGTGCAAGATTGTTTTATAATGTTCTCGTTCATCCCTAGTTTTTTCTCCCTCCAGATCTACCATTCCCGGGTTTGTTTGAGTGTCTGATAATATTCATGGAGTGTAATGTGCATAACGAAACGTGATGATCCGTCCTTGTTTCATTGAATTTTATGTAGCAGCTCTCTTTCGAAAGCAGTGCTCTCCAATTTCAATCGGAGATAGCAAAACCAAAAAATATACAAAGAGAATTCGTTCTGATATTATGGATATGATAAATTATTTATCATAATGATTATAATATATTTAGGAAGTGACTGGAAATTGCGCAAAAAAAAAATGAAAGTTTCTTACAAATTCATTTTTTCTTCTCTGTTTTTGAACCAGGCTTCTTAGTAATCTCTTGTGGAAAAGGATTTCCCTATCTCATGGCCATGTTGAAAAAGTGAACTGTAATATATCCGTATTTTATGTGTTTGTGCGTAATAGGTCGTATGATGTCATGATGATATCCCTTAACTTTAAACGATGCCTTCAAAATGAGTGCTGCTACATTTTTGTAACTAATTGATTAATTAATATATATGAAATGATGTCGTCATGGAGGGTTTTTTTGTCTTAATTTCATTTTCATCTTGTACAATGGTTTAGGTTCTAGAGGAGGAAAATAATGTTATTTCATAAAATATAATTTTTTGTCAGATTGTATTCATGTTCTTTAATTTGCTCCCTATCCAAATTAACGGGAAGTGTCATACTGCAAAATCTTGTCACTGATCAGATGTTTTAGCGACATTTCTTTCCTCGGCTCTGTATATTTTATAATGATATACTTCATGTATAATGTCTATTTTAGTCTCTCTTGATTGCTACGTCACACACCCAGAAAAAAAATATGAGACGAAACTCGAAGCTCAAAGTGGATGATTTGACGTCTGATCGGAGTAATGTTTCTATTCCTAGAACTATTCATTTAGGAACTTGAAAAAGATAATCGGTTCCTATACTCCAGCAGAAGAAGATACATTAACCTGACTGCCGTCAAAGTCACTGATATTACAGCCTTAGAAAATACAAGAGGAAATTACAGATTTTGATATGATTGCAATTAGCAATACACGAGGAATAGTGCCAAGAGGGAAAAAAGGAACATTGTTTTTCTTTTAGTGTGATCATTCGGTGTATAATACGTTACTGTAACATCAGTAACCGAAGTTCGATGTTTAAAATTTTGCTAATTACTCTCTAAAAAAATCGAGTGAAAATTTTCACTCTAAAAAGAGTGAATACAAAAAAGAGTGAATTTCGAGTGAAATTGGAGTGAATTTTGAGTGAAAATGCTCATTTTCACTCATTTTGGAGTGACGTCAGGGATCACTCCAAAATCTTCGAGTGATCCCTGACGTCACTCCAAAATGAGTGAAAATGAGCATTTTCACTCAAAATTCACTCCAATTTCACTCGAAATTCACTCTTTTTTGTATTCACTCTTTTTAGAGTGAAAATTTTCACTCGATTTTTTTTAGAGAGTAAAGTGTCGAAATTCATTCGCCCATTCAGATATTAACTAATGTACCTACAGTGTCAAACACACTTACATTATCGTCATTTGGTGGAATTAATACGTCTTGATTGTATAACGCGCACTATTTACAACGATTTACGTAAGTTTAGTTTTCATGTGCTCGCTCAAACATTTGTGGAGCAAATAACGCGTTGTGTGTTAAGTCTTTAAACACTAAACTTGCTTTTCTTATTTCTTTGAATTGAAACAAAAGTATTGATTGGTCAATGAATGTGCAAATTACGAAACATACCTTATACAGTGATCAAGTTTTTTTTAAACAAAAATAATGATGTGGTGTTTAATATACATATGGAAAATGTGTTTATTACCAAGACGACTGCAAGTATATGCTTTTATTCAGATGCCCACAACATCGTATCAGTTTTTCCCAAGTACCTTTGCCTACAAGTATCTATATGAAATATATAAATATGTGCACAAACATTATATAGATGTATCACATTATAACAATGCAATACAATGCAATTCAATGTGTGTATACAGATGTAAATGAGGTAATTATCATTATAAGGCCGAGGTATTTCATAGTGAAGGAGTATGTAACTTATTTCACTGTACTGTAACATCACGCGACTGTATTTTTAGATTACTGCGCGGACGACCCGTGCCAGAATGGAGGCGCGTGCTCAAACAACGCTGACGACACCGGATTCGTATGCGATTGCGGGGATGAATTTTTAGGTGACACCTGTGAAGAGACGAGTAAGTGCGCGTGTGACATTTTTAACAAGCGTCTTTAATTGTTTCGTCTTGTCTCGTGGAAGTCTGTGAAGCTATCGTAAGTTCTCTTTCTGCACTGTGTTTGTGTTTGTGTTTGTTTTGCTTGTATAGTGCTATCCTTTTTGTAGCCTATGTGTCTGAAAGTGTTTGTCTTGTATGTCATTTTATCGTTTTAGCTCTCATTCAAACTACTGTGTAGTCAAACATCTCTTCTTGAGTATTCTCAATGTTGAAGAGCGTTGCATTTTACCACTTGTTGAATAGATCTAAATGTGCATTATGTTATCAAAAACACAATCATGATGATACACGTGTACCAGATTTGCGTTGCAGTTTTAGAAGTATCTTTGTCCAGCGAGCTGTCGATAATAATGATAAAATATAGGAAGAGGTATTCCTGCTTGGAGAAAGAAAAAGAGTCGAAAACATAGGCCCTATTATATACCTTTCAGTCTCTTCATTAAAGAACATTCCTCATGAAGCTATACGTAGTATGTGCTCAGCTATCCTCACATAGGAATAGAAGACAATGACGGCTATATCTTGTGCGCCTTAACGTGCTTGGCGTCTTTCGACGTCAGCGTCACCTCTTCTGGTTCCTGAATGTCACCTGAATAGCGCCATCTAGTGCTCGCACCGAGCCACTCATATCATTACGTAATAATATTGTGTCTCAACAAAAAGCACAAAGCTGCTTATACGAAATTTGTGTTCTGATACACCCGATTTGTCCTGATTTACAGATTTCTGCGCCAACGACCCTTGTCAGAACGGACGACCATGCAGCAATAATAATGCTGGTACAGGATTTGTCTGTGACTGTGGAGACGACTATCTCGGGGACACGTGTGAAACCCAAAGTAAGTACAAGACAATGGTGTACTGTATTTTTGACACACAACCTGGTTTCATCTACCAAACGTCTACCCTTTTGTTTGTTAAGGCGCACCTCATTTTGAACCAGTAGAGTTTAAACTTCCAAACGGTAGCCACACTACCTACATGACCGAAGGACTATAGGGCTCTCTTTGGCCAGTATTACCCAATGCTAATAATCAACCCGTTTAAAAACATATTTTGTTTTCATAAGAAAAAAGAAACTGGTATAGGAGAAGCTCAAGTCAAGAGCAAGTTAATATTTCTCCCCCCCCCCCTCCCCATATCAAAAATGTTTTCCACTAACACTCTCAGGTACGTATGCCTGTTGTAACTCAGACATAAGCTTTACACACTTAAAAAAACTTATAAAATGTACAGTATCATCATCATAGTCGGCGTCATCGCTAATATATCATCACTATCATCAATGTCATCATCCTCATGATATTCGTTATCGACATCAAAAATTACTATAATATTGGCGCCACCATTGTTACCTTTATTCTGTTATCATCATCATCATCATCATCACCACCACCACCGTTATGGTCATCAATACACAGAACGCATTATAGCAATACACATTGGAGTATAGTTGTGTTGACACAATACAAAAGCGTGATTGTAGCCTTTATAGCATCGAGAAAGCTTCTTCTTCGTCCAGAAAGGAACAAGCAAGCACCGCCAGCCGATGACAGACAGTAGAAGACAATCTTAATGCAGACTCTTAACTGCCACTGATTGCAGTCATAGTAGGCCTGTATAGAACGATATATTTTCTCCAGCGAATTTCTCTGTAGAAGAACTGTTGTGAAGTGTTGTCTAAATAATATAGCGGAGCCAGTCTCATCCTGCACACATCTCCATCTCGACGACACGAAAATACTTGGTTTTGTTTCATTCCATTTATTCCATTTAAGCCCAGTAAAATAGCTGTTACTTCATCCATTATAGACAATAGGTGGCGCACTGCTTCTTCGCAGCAGAGAGACATAATGGTATAGGGTGTCACAACATCACTCGAAAGCAGACGTTGCGACGGAGATATTCTTCCAAACTATTCAGCTTGAATGTTTTATGAAAAAATTATATATATACAAACATAGCGGCACGTTTTGTTCGGATATATCTTTCTTCTTTTGCTTTTAGTCCCGCGAATATATCACTTGTCTTCAGTTTCATTTGTGTATGTCATTATGTTTGTTTGTGCAGATGTCCTTATTTCACTGTTTTGTCTGACGTGTTTGATGCACTATATAGTAATGTTTCAAAGATAATGTATTTTCATGCCTCAAAGGAAATGCCACGGATGGAACTGGATATCCTCCAACACATGATTACTGGTTATGGAAAGCTTTCCAACATTTTGTTGCATATAACGTTCCTTGTGTGATGTTATGATGCCCCGTATAACTCCACATTAAAATGAACTAACCAACCCAGCAGGTTGTGCTTTAACCAGCTCAAGTGCGTTCCAAACAGGTTTTAAATGGCCCAAGATAGACAAGAAAAAGATAATGTTCATTAATCCGTGTTAGCAGCCAGTCCTGTTCAGTGGAGATGTCCTTTGACGTTGTTCCAGATTTCTGTGCAAGCAACCCCTGCAGAAACAATCGGCCCTGTTCCAACAATGCCGACAATACCGATTTTGAGTGCGATTGTGGCGGCCTGTACTTCGGAAAACGCTGCGGCATAGAGAGTAAGTAGTAAACCGAATTCATACCCCTCCCAACCCCCATTGCACATTTTTTTTTAATGGAAATAAAATCGATAGTTTGAAAAAAAAAACACCTGTCAATTCAACTTTATGGAAGAAAATTCGGTCGGATAACACGCTGCAATGTCCGCTTTCTTCAGCTTTAATGCCTGAATGATACATATTATCTTAACAACTTCATAATATAGATTATACAGAAAGCATAAATGAAGGAGAGTTGTGTCAAATATTCAGCAAAACACAGATAAACTGGTTACACTGCTGACGAGTATGACGCTGAGATGCCGAGTTATTTAAAACCTAATTGAGAAAGATAGAGATAGAGAGGGGGATGGGTGGGTCACTGTGCAATAGAATAATTCTGTAGGAAAGAGAATGTAGATAATATATTGAGCGGCAAACCATAAAACTGTAAATACATGCCTTGTATTACTGAGATTTCTGTAAAGTGAGCAATTCATGAGTAAAACTTTCGGAAATTCAGCTCGCACTACTATGACACTAAGCCTCATGGCTATTTACACTATGTCTGTCATGTACCGTCTTAGATTTCTGTGTGAACGACCCCTGTCAAAATGGGCGGCCCTGTGACAATAATGACAATAATTCGGGCTTCGTGTGTGACTGCGGTGATGAATACCTTGGGGATACGTGTGACGTCCAAAGTAAGTTCTGCGCATTCAGCTTTGTCAATTTATGATCAATTTCCAGAGGCTCTTTAATACAAAAGTGACACAAAAATACAACAATAAGTAAGAAATGACAACGTTAGGATTTAACTCTTAAGAGAAAAATGTCACAATCTGACATATGCCAATGACATATACATGCCTGACGAAAACCTGAAGCATTGATGTTAACCAATTTTGATGAACTTTTACTATATGAACCTATTTGCAACCTTCATCACTATGGCAGTGAAAACATGAATTCATAAGGCAGTAAATATCATACTTTTCACACCCTACAGTGTAACCCATGTCAAAATATGATCGGCCTTTCGAAGATATTGCCAAATTCGTTTGTGGGGGTTGTAACGTTGAGGGGATACGTATGGAATTTTAAAGCGATTTCAAAATGCATTGGCGAATTCATAAATCTTGCGATTCTGCAATTAATGTGATTGTGTGAACAGCTGTCCTAAACACTGCTTTTAAAGCAGTAAAGACATAGTCATCCGCACTTCATCGATCTGATGTGAAAAATTGTGTGCAAAAGAAAAGTCAGAACATTATAAAGCGTTTAGTAGGAACCTACTATGTACTTGTTTGTGGTTTTACGTTGAGTTTTTGTTTTTGCACATGGTTATCTGTTTGCAATTGTTGTTATCTGTTGAAGTTTATCGTCTTTAATTAGGTGATTCATGTTGTCCTTAGCACTGTAATGTACCACTATAATATGTACCTCCGATGCACCAGTTGAATTATGTATTGCACCCTTTCAGATTTCTGTGTGAACGACCCCTGTGAAAACGGGCGCCCCTGTTCAAACAACAACGATAACACAGACTTTGTGTGTGACTGCGGGGATGAATACTTTGGGGATACGTGTGGAACCCAGAGTAAGTTCATTTTTGTTCACTTGATTCCATGATAATGATTCCGTAAAGACATATACATGTAGCTAATCAAGAAGGTCGCATGAAATCCTCATAATTATCTACTACTTTTGTAGTATATAATCAGCTTCCCACGAACTTCTAGGTCAAGCTGTAGGATTCAGACCAAGTATGTCGGAACTTTCTTATGATCACAGCATCCCCGGTTTGGCTTAACGTTAAACTAAACCGTAGGTCTACTCTATGTGATTAGGTTTGGGGACAGCAAACTACTCGTCATATGTTCTCCTTTTTTGCTTTGTGTTTGTTCTGTTTTGTTTTCCTGTTTCGTTTTGTTGACAAAATGTGTGTAGCTGGTACGTTAGTGCACTGGCAACGTGTAGTTTGTACAAAGATCTATTTTTGTTAACATGATATTTCGTCCAAGAAACACACACAACGCAATCCTGGTAGATTTATCTACACACCTACATGACCGTGTCTCCAACCATTCCAGATTTTTGTGCCAACAACCCCTGTCAAAATGGACGGCCATGTTCAAACAACGATGATAACACGAACTTTGTTTGTGACTGCGGAGATGAATACCTAAGCAACACATGTGACATTGCGAGTAAGTTTTCATCAGTCTATCGCTGAATTTATGATTGAGTAGATGATACAAAATGCTCCAAGGAATTTTCCCGAATATACGTAGTATGTATAACAATCATTGTCTTTTAAGAACACTGGGAAAAAAGTTACAAGAACTTCATGAACACTCAATTCTAGAAGCAAAAAGTATTTTAGGCAAATTTCCCAACATTCAAAAAGATTTTTTGGGGGGACATTTCAAAAGAGCACTGATATGCGTGTTTTGTGTTTGTTTGACAGCACCGTTCTGTGTGACGTTATGTTTTGCTGTTTTGTATAT
Organism: Diadema antillarum; assembly: GCF_040938485.1. NCBI lineage: Eukaryota > Metazoa > Echinodermata > Echinoidea > Diadematoida > Diadematidae > Diadema > Diadema antillarum. The sequence goes on from NW_027271181.1 coordinate 31,789, forward strand.
CTGTTTGGTTAATTGCATGTAAATTGTAAAAAGTGCAGTAGTGACAAAATATAGATTATTGCCGCCCAAAAAGAACTTTCTTTATAAGCCGCTGAATCTTCTTGTCTCATAACCAAGTGCGAGTTTTAGTCAGACGAAAACACTTGTGTTTGATGCTCCAGATTTCTGTGCGAACGACCCCTGTCAAAACGGGCGCCCCTGTTCAAACAACGCCGATAATACAAACTTTGCTTGTGACTGTGGAAATGAATTCTTGGGAGAAGCGTGTGACATTCAAAGTAAGTTTGGAAAATTTGTCATTGACATCATGACGGATTAATCGCAATAATACATATTGCCTGATAAATTTTGTCTGCATAGATTTACAAGACAGTTTATGTTTAAAACTTAGTGTGTATCACTACATAGAATGTTTGTCCAAAAATACATTCATACAATAATAATCTCTATGTAAATTTTCAGTGATTCCATATATCTTCTTCAAAACTCTTTTCAGAAACACTGATGTTTTATGTCGCTTGTTTATGTTTGCGCCCTTACGTTCTGTGATGTATTGTAGATCTGTCATAATAACATTATTAATATATATGAAGAAAGACGTGTAGCAGTTGTGCAGTATTGACGAAATGTAGTTTTCAAATTCTATTTGACATATTAATATCAAGATAAAAAATAACTATCTGCAAGTTATCGTACACCAAAATGCTGCCTTCAGTCATTCTATAAATACAATGTCATTCGATATACCTCAGATTTCTGTGTCAACGACCCCTGTCAAAATGGACGCCCCTGTTCAAACAACGCCGATAATACAAACTTTGCTTGTGACTGCGGGAATGAATTCTTAGGAGAAACGTGCGACATTCAGAGTAAGTTTTGGAAATTTGATTAACATCGATTTTATTACAGTAATGTGACTCCTAAAAAAACAAACAAGAAGAACACGCGTTTTTGTTTCAACGCGACCGAGCAAAACTAGCAAAAAAAACACAAAAACAAACAAACAAATGCAGAAATAGGCCTATCCTGGTTATTTTCTAGAGAAACAATATTTTATAAAAGATAAATATTAGAGACCATATGTTTGTTTGTTGTTGTTGTTTTTTAATCAGGCTTAAACTATCAGGTAGCTGACTTATGTCTTCCGTTATGTACTGTTCTGTTCTGTTCTTGGATTTGTTCAATCTATGGCCTTTTAGTGAGTCGTCAGAAATGTGTCCACCGTTTAAAGTAAATGTTTTTGTTTCGCTTTGTTTTTAACTCGTATATTGTGTTGCAGCATGATGAATGTAAAGTCACTCCACATAGTATCTGTATGAATATGAGACAGATATAAGTGTTACCCATCTTGTACCGCTTACAGATTTTTGTGCGAACGACCCCTGTCAAAACGGGCGCCCTTGTTCAAACAACAACGATAACACAGACTTTGTATGTGATTGCGGAAATGAATACTTTGGGGATACGTGTGAAATCGAGAGTAAGTCGTCAATTTGTTGTTTATTCGTCTTCTGTTTTGTTTGTTCATTTGTTTATTTGTTTGTTTGTTGATTTGTTTGCCGTTTTTGTGAGAGTCTACCACTGCTCAAGATTCTTCTTAGATCAGTTCTGACTTTTTCGTGGTTTTTTTTTAAAGTAAAATTAGATCCTTTACCCTGGGTTTCTTCGCAAGTAAGTTTCTTTCTCTTTTATGCTGATTATAATTTTCAGATTTTTTTTTTATCGTGAAAGCTGAATCAACTTCTTCTTGTTCTCTGTCTTGTAAAAATAGAAGAGATATATCTAAACTTGTTTATTTTCATGTCAATCAATGTCATTTGCCTCCTAAGTCGGTGATTGTTTCGTTGACATTTTTCTGTGAAGAACGTAACACTGCTAGTTGTAACACCGTTTGTCTTCGAAACAAGAAAATCTACTAAACTGTGTTGCGGACTATATGAAAGATTTATTTTGTTTTTTCTTTTCCACTATGATAATATGAAGAGCTTTTTATTCCATGTTTCCCCGTCACCAGTATTTTCAGTATGTATTCATATTTACAGGCAGAAGTAATCTGTCACGGAAGCCTTGGTGAAGTTGCACTGGTTATCAGGATTATTTTTTGCCACGAAAACTACGAATACATTTTTAAACGCGGACTTGTACTATTCGGGAAAGCTTGAGACAGGTTCTAAAAAGGTTATTAGCAAAGAAGAAACTAAGAAGGGGGTTAGTAATCTGTGCTGGCACGTCGCATGCAGGAAACACCCACGTAATTTTCATGTTGCTTTTTACGGGAACGTGTTAGTTTGTTAGTCCATTGCAGTCTAAATATTAGAAGGTATGAGTAGGCACCCTATGGTTACGTAACTTCAAATATATCAGCAGAAAAAGGAAAAAAACAAATAAAAGAAAACAAAACGGGATTCTGAAGGCGTGTGACAGAGAAGAGTTTGCAAGCAATTAGGCTTAAATACTAAAATTCATTGTTTATTTGCCTTCAGCATGTTTACCCCTAGAGTTACATATCTTTATGACTGGATAATGTGTAACAGAGTGAGTGTGTTTGTGTATAGGAGGAAGAGAGTGGCAATGACCGAGCACGGCAATGACCGAGCACCTACGTAAAAGACCATATTTTTTGGTTGGACCCAATTAGGAACCCCATCCTCATGAAGGAAATAAAAGAAGGAAACAGACCAAGAATCTATATTCTTTGTGTATACATTGATGATAGATAAACATTACAGCATTCTGTGTTATGCCCTGTTTATTATCTTTGCTTTCGCCGCGTGATCAGCGCGTGCAATGCATAAGTAGAGAGTGTATATACGAGACCCTTTCACACTTTAAAATTGCTCCAGATTTCTGTGCAAGCAGCCCCTGCAGAAACAATCGGCCCTGTTCCAACAATGCCGACAATACCGATTTTGAGTGCGATTGTGGCGGCCAGTATTTCGGGAGGCGATGTGGTATTGAAAGTAAGTCACTGTGCGCGAGACCACTCAAATATATTTTCATTTCAGATCAACTATTTGCTCGCAAATACACTTCAACTCAATTTTCTGAACTTGTTATAATTTGCTCTGAAGAGAAATAATCTAAAATAAAAGTAATAGTAAAAGGTTGGAAACATGAAAAATGACATCAAACCAACTCTGTGTCCAAATGAAAAAAGAAAGCATTATGTTATGTAATTGTGTCATTTGGTTTAATTTCGTTTGACAATGGCTGTACTTAATAGGATTTTAACACTGACGGTATCGCTTATCAGATGTTATTGTATTTTGAGGAATTTGAAAAAAACCTTTAGAATCTTATCACGTCATACTTTACCTTTTCAGAGCAACTTTTTCTTGGCATTCATGCTGTATATGGTTTTTGTCTTCGTATGAAATTCAACAATGTAAGTCCAATATCTTAGACAGTTAGATAGTTGACTCGGATCGTCTCTCTCATACCCCTGCATGGCTATAGTGCACATCATTCACTTCATTTACTCATTGTTGCAGATTTTTGTGTGAACGACCCCTGCCAAAATGGGCGCCCCTGTTCAAACAATGACGATAATACAGGCTTTGAATGCAATTGCGGAACGGAGTACTTGGGAGATACGTGTGAAATTCAGAGTAAGTTTGTTGTGGTTGTTGTTTTTCACTAAATGACATTTCGTCAATATTACACGCCCGACGAATTGTGTCCCATCCAAAGTCATTAAAAAAAACCTCGAAAAATCTTGAAAATCACAGATCCTAACAGTAGTACATTCGCCATCATTGCACTGATTTCGGATGATTAAATGCTTTCTTTTACTCCTTGTTAGTTCTTGTGATCGTATCAATCTCGTCTAACACATTTATATTGTATGTATACCCTGTGGCGAACAGGTATTCTTTGATCTGATGAAAGAAAAAATTTGGATGTGGGGAAAATAAGGTTTATAAGTATTAACAATTAGCAGTTTGCACACTTGTTTCTCGTTCACTATACTGACAAAAACCATCTGTAATAAAAAGTAATCCCGCCATATAAAACAGTATTGAAGTAGCATATGAGCTGTCGACTTCTCATGGTTCGTGGATTGGGATGATAATTGAATTAATTTTAGGAATTCAAAATCAGTGCGCTTGTGTTTGTGTATTGAAGTTATCTGTCAAATTAATAACTGTCTAATCCGACGATCATCGTTACAGCAACGGCGACCCGGGCTGGCTTTATTTCCGATTAAGTTTTGGAAATTCCGAGGCTGGTATCATGTGTTTATGTTATGTTTCTTGTAAGTGGGAGATTTGTCCGTGTGTATTCTACCGAAGAGTTGGATTTTTATTCTAAGTCAGTGTAATCGTGAAGTACTTTTGATGGAAACTGCACCTTGTTTTTGCCCCTTCTCCAAGTTAAGCTCAACATTGAATGGTTTAAAGCGCCTTCGTTTTTTATGACCTTTTCTTTTTATTATGACGTCATTGATAGCTGATATTTACATCACACCACTGAGTCTCTTTGACAGAAAAGCGGCACTGGACAGATTTTTTGTTCACTTTTATGCAAACATTATTAACTATTTCCATAATAACTTCTAGATTTCTGCGCCGACACCCCCTGCGAGAATGGACGACCCTGCTCAAACAACAACGCGAACACCGGTTTCACGTGTGATTGTGGAACCGAGTATTTGGGGGAGCGGTGTCAGGTCGCGAGTAAGTGCGTTGCAACATTGTCAGTGACTGAATCTTTGCAATATGCTTTTCTTTTCTCATTGATATGCAGTATTGCGTGTTTAAGATAATAGGTTGCAAAATCGACATAGACAGAGAATCGGAACATGCAAGATTTTTTTTTCAAAAGAAAATCTCTTTCGACATGTAGGTTGGCATTATCATAGCTCATATAATCATTATGATTGAAAGCCCTTAACCTTTTCAATATGGAATCATCTAATCCGTCAGAAAAAAAAGACCAATGTCAGGTTTTCAAGCAAAACAAGAAATATAGATAGGGGCAAAAGGTTGCCCTATAGCACTCTTTCACGAATGTTGGACAGCTTTCCACTTTCCTACGCATGTACAGATTCCTCAATCCTGAGTATTGTTCTCAGACTGATGTGTAGTAGGCCTACGTTCATTTATTCATGGTCAAGTGAATGATAATATACAGATCCATGGGATACGTAGACCATAATCCCCTCCTTCGCTTGGTCATGGTTTGGCACCGTGATATGAACTGTCTTGCGAGTTTGTGGTTGATTTGAGAGCTTTGTATCACTTCTATAGATGACTGCGCGAGCGACCCATGTCAAAATGGGCGACCCTGTAGCAACGACAACGCTGGTCCTGGCGTCTTTTGTGATTGCGGAGATGATTTTGTGGGCACTCTGTGTGAATATACCAGTAAGTGTGAACAGACCCGTCCACAGGGCCCATTACGTAATAGGGGGTATAGAGATGTGATGGCTACCAGACGAGTGATCGGAGGGATATATACTGCACCACTACAATGCTGTATTATTTCACAAAACACTATGATCAGTTGATGATGCTGACACAAAATCTGGGCACCAATATAGGATGGCAACTCTTGCTGCAGAATGGCAACTTCCCATAGCAACAGCCAATCAGCACGCGGGATTCTTGTCGTTACCATGTCATTTGTCATTCCAGCAAGAATTGCTATCATTACATCGATCTTTTTTTTTTTCATTTTAATGAAATGTGACCCTGACGTTTGCAAGCAGCAATGTATAGGATCTCAATGATTACATTGGAAAATAAAACTTTTTGTGGCGATATTGTGTCATTATAGTTATATACGCGGCTAATTATAGTTTTCCTAAAAGTATTGATACCGGGCAAACGTTGTATTTAAGTTTTTGTTTTTTTCTCTATCAAGCTGAAAGTTAATAATAATAGTCCCAGGGGTGTTAAAGTTGTTGTCCCCACGGTACCGTAGCTTGCTCGTAAGTATTTGAGAATGCGGAGTTCTAACTTAGTAGCCCTATACGTCAAAATGACCCAAGCAAAATTGTAATTCTATATGTGACATTAAGATGATTTGTCCTTTTTATGGTTACAGACTTTCTTTTTTCTTTTAGTTGATTTTCGTAAGGGAATCATTTACTTTTCACATCGTTCATCTTGATTCTTTTGCACCATCGAAATCATTTTAGGAATAATGAAATAAATTCAAAATTGTAATAGTGTTTGACATCAAATCTTTTATCCTTGCTCAAAATACACATAACTTTGGCTATAATAAAAGAAAATCCCTCAAAATGTTACGATGTAGACTTCTGCAAAGATGACCCGTGCCAGAACCAGCGACCATGTGACAATAACGCAGACAACACCGGATATAGCTGTGATTGTGGAGATGACTACCTTGGGGATAACTGTGAAACAACGAGTAAGTCCCCGGGGACGACTTGTTGAAGAAGACCTATAACTATTCTCTGGAATTAAATGCTTGAGTTCAGTTTTTGATGTTTCTTGATAATCCGCTGCGACTAACTGATACTGCGATTGTGATGAAACGTTATAACCATGTCTTGTGTTAACTCTTCGTGGATTAGATAACTTAATTTGATGTAGCCATAAACATTGTGGGCAAGACGTTAGTGTGGTGATATCTATGACCCGTTCTGTTGTGTCCCATTCTGAAGCGTAATGTAATGATGTACTCTCCATTACCAAAAGTATATAACAAAAATATCCAACATCACTACGTTTTGTTTTGTACATGTGATATTGTATGGTATACATAGATTATGAATGCTATATAGTGACAAGGCGAATGGCACCAAGAAATTACTCATGTACTAGACATGTGATTGGTGGTTTAAAAAGTATTGATGAATCATGGCCCTTTGGCGTTGATCGATAGCATGTTCCTCCCATATGCTCACTGCGGCATCTGTGCATTGGATGGTTGTGTTTGTAGACTTCTGCGCAGGTTCCCCCTGCCAGAATGGTCGCGCCTGTACCAACAACGCCGATAACACGGGTTTTACGTGCAGCTGTGGAAATTTGTTCCTTGGGCCCACGTGTGCCATTCCCAGTAAGTTATGTCGCCACGGAAATCTCTCCATAAATGCAGTCAATATTCCCTATGCCATTACATTTGTTGACAGAGATCATTTCTAATTTCCAGTTAAATCACATCATTTTATCTAGTCCTAACATTTAATATCATTGTACAATTTCACCTGGACACATTTCCAGCAGTCAAACTAATGCAAACATAATAGATATACTTCCCGTTAACCGTAACTGCATTATGTTTTTTTTTTCTTAATCATAATCTTGACCAAAAAATAGAATGCATAAAAGTACAGGCTAAATATAAGACCCATTCATTGCGAGTATGATTATGAATGTTACAAGTGTATTGTCACAATCATACCCGTACAATGATCAATTTCATCATCATTGTAGTTAGAGACAAAGGATCCAGAGATTTTACGTAAAACTTGTCGAAAACATTAAAGGGCAAATAGACAGGAACAATTAGCAATTAAAGTCGGGCAATTTCTTTTGGAAACTCCGCTAAAAAAAAATAGAAATGTACACAGCGTTCCGTCTCTTCGGGCAAATTTCATGACCTGCAACGGTTTTTTTCCCCTCCAATATTTGATTTTTTTTTCTTTGTCCACATTTCCTTGTGATTTGTCAGTATCTGAAAGGCAGTTTGCTGTGTGGATGTGAGATAGATCATTGAAAATATTATGAAAGAGTTGACATGAATTTGACAACTTTGAAGAGGAGGACGACAAAGTCGATTCTTTGACTTCCCAGTCGACTTCCCGGTCAATTTCCCCGTCATGACTTCCACGAATATCTGAATTGCATGGTTGCCTCTTTGCAGACTAACCCGTGTACTAAGTTAATCGTCGACAAAACGTGCGACTTTTAACACGCAAGAAATCCGTTGATATTGTTGTGCATGTTTGTTACATATGAATTTAACAATATCTTCACAACATGTCTTTTCCTTCCCTTACTTCCGTTCCGTTGTGAGATTAGCTTTGGTCGTTATCAGAAAACAAATTTCTGCATAACAGTTTGCACTTGCTTTTCAATATTCTATACGGCTTGGAGAGTGATGTAATGAGAGCGAAATGGTCGTGTAAGATGCGCGAAAAATGACAGAAATATGAAATGTCGAACTAACTTGTTTCATGCTCTGTAATACATGCAATACGTGTCTCTATTAATTTTGTTTTCAGGGTCTCAATAATATAATGTATGAAAACATAATTTGTGCATGTTCCTAACGTGCATGCTTATGTTCCAGCATGCACTTAAAACATTGATTCAATGTCGACATTTAATTAATACTTGCTTGCACTTGTCTCATGGTTGTACAGGAATACTAGCGTATGTCTTATCTACAGACTACAGTGCTTACAAGCATTAGTGTACATTACGATTAACTGAAGTGTGTTTATTTTATTTTTTCCAACTAAGTGTTCATTCTTCATTTCATTTCGTTTTCTAACAGGTTCGGCTCTAGATTGCAGTACAGTCTTTCGTGACATGTATGATTTTAAGCGTAATCTTTAAATGTTTCCTTATGAACCTTCCTTAATCATTAACTCACTTTGAAAAAAATTTATAATTCAATACTTTTGTTTTCTTTCTTATTTGCAACAGCCAATGCACATTTATATTGTGCATTACAGTGCACGATGATGCCACTTTATTTTTTTAATATGTGTCATTAGCCACCACATATGTGATCATTATTTTCCTTGCATGAATTCATATAATCAGTCCAACATCTGCTGGTTGAGTTCACCATTTTTCTTTCACTCATTTAGTATGGTATATGTACATATATCATTATGAACTGATTTCACGGGCCTCATGTGGCATAATAAGCCTGTATCGGCGTGAAATCAGTCGTATACACAGCTTCACTATGGATACCACATCCCTCAGGGGCGGATCCAGAAATTCCATAAAGAGGGGGCGCCTTTACAAAATTATAGAGGAGGGGGGGGGGGGCATGCACACCTCCCAATTTTTTTCTTTTTACTTCTTTTGTTTTAAGAAAAAATAATGGGTGGGGGGGGGGGGGCGCCCGCCCGGTGCGCTCCCTCCCCCCCCCCCCGGATCCGCCACTGTCCCTATGTATACTTTACCTCTGAAATGGTGAAAAAGGCTATGATATACCACTTGCTTTTCATACTTTACAAATGCTATACTAGTTTTCCCCACTAACGATAAGCCATCGTCCGCTCTTTTAGTTGGTACCGGAAGGTGCCGAAGTTTGCCGAGATATACCGGGCGGTGCCAAGATTTGTCGGTATATACCGCTCGGTGCCGAGACGTGCCGCAGAAGTGCAGTGCCCGCTTGGGTATCGTTAGCAATACATAAAAACTCCAAATAAATAAATCTTTATATTTATTATATATGTTATGTTATATCATTGGCACATTCAGAACTGCACATGCTGCACATTTGGTTTGCATCTCGCCACGGTGCTTTGATAAAAATGTCATGCTTTATATTTACATGGTATTTATGAGCACACACTTCTAGTCGTTTCTGGGAATGACAGTTACAAACGAACGAACCATATTGCAGACAAATATCAGATTTCAGCGATAGGAAGTACTTTTTGATAATATTTCGATGTCAAATTCTTTGTCTAATTTTGTAGAAATTACTGAAAATTATTGCTTAGTGCAGAAATAGAAAGAATTTGAAAGTGCTTTCATCATAAATCACGTTCTCAAATTGAAAACGTCCCTTCTGATGCCGAGAACCATGAAGGTATCGGATCTCGAAAAAGTAATATGGTCCTTGGGCTTTCATATACATTGATATAAGCATTTGCCACCAGTGAGCCACAGGCTCCACAATGTGATGACTGTCGGATTTTTTCTTTCCCCAGATTCATATAATCTCCCACTTCAGTTTGTTTGCTTTTTTTATGAGTCATTACTAAACTCTGCTCTTAATTTGCTATGTTTGTGGAGAATAACTCAGTTGCCATATAAAAAGATCCCGTCGATATCTCTTACATTTTGTCAATTTTTACTTTCAGTTCTTTTATTTTGCTGCTTTGGCATCAACTTCTCTTTTTATATTTTCTCTGTATTTTTGTCTAATTTTTGTATATTTCTCTCGCTGTCTCTCCCTGCACTTTCCTGATGACCTCTCCTTTTCTTCCTCTCCACTCTCATTCTCTCTCTCCTTCTTCTTCTGTTTCCATCTGTCGCTCTGTTCTTTTCTTTTCTTTTCCTTCGCTTCATCTTCCCGTCTCATATCATTCCCGCATTCCGTGTAGATCACTGCGTGGGGTCACCGTGCGAGAACGGAGGCGTCTGTTTTAACAACGACGACGATTCGGACTTCGAATGCGTGTGCGACGGGACCGGCTTCGTCGGCCCAACGTGCGAGGACCGTAAGTTCACCCATCGCGAGTACCACAGCAGGACTGATTTTGCATAATATCTCTACAAGTGTGGTATTTAATGTGAAAGTTTGAAGGATATACAACGTTGGTTCCCATGTCTGTCAGTGCGTGTGTTTGTGTGTTTGTGCGTGTGTATGCGTTTATGTCTCTTGCCTCGAATGCACGTGCGAGGTGTGATGAGTGTGTAAGACTTGTAGCAGCGTGTCTCGTATTCATTTTAGAAATAGAACGGTATATTTTCTCAAGTGAAAAAAAAAAAACATTTTCGTTTTCGTCTAGTGGAATCCCCTTTCCATTTTTTGACTTGAAAATTGATGCACACTGATAATTTACATGATATATGAGTGTTACACGCCTTACTCTGTGTCATGGACGTATTAACGTTGAAAATAAAACGAAACTGGCTTTTAGGTTATACAGATGCCAAATTTGATGACAAAACTACACAGATGAAAATAAATCGAGTTTGTTGGGGGGGGGGGGGGGGGGGGAGAGGGGGGTCATTTCGATACCCGTGACCCATTTGGACGGATTTTTCTTGTGTTCTGAGGAGATATGTAGGGTGCTGTGATTTTTGTTTTCAAATAATCATGAAGATTGACGTGTATTTCTTTTTCTCTTTTTTATGTGTTTCGTAAATTTATGTTGTTTGCCCAGCAACACCATGTAAGTAAAATTTGCGTGCGTATTTGTATTCTTAATTCGAGTAGTTCCCTGCGATGCCTCGCCGTGCATGAACGGGGCCGTCTGTACCAACGTCGGGGACGGTTTCAGCTGCGAATGTCCCGCTGGATTTACCGGAGCAACTTGCGAGGATATAGGTAAAAAACACCAAAAAACAAAACAAAAACAAAAACAAAAACTGTATATCAACGTCCGGACGATATAAAACCGAATAAACCAAATCATCGTTATTGAAGATTTCATCCACATTCTCACGAAACCTTAATAATGACTGCAAAAGATAACGATGATGATAATAATAATAATAATAATAATGATAATAATAATAATGAAATAGACAATCTACATTAAAAAAGCGCAGAATGATTATAAATTCTCTATGCGTTCTATGTATAATTGTCGACACTATATCCGTCAATAGATTTCGGTCGAGATGTTGATAGACCCGTTTACATTAATACAGTGTAATAGTATGTCATTTTCACTCAATATTAAAGTGTTCAAATTGACAACGTTTCTCATCAACGTCATATACTTTATAGTGTAGACAAGAGCCGTGAACGCTCTGCCTTGAACATCATCACAGCAGACACTATGCAGTCAAAAAAATAATTCAGTGGCTAATATGGTAGTTTAATATACTTATTATATAATTCATAATAGCGAAAATTGATATGCCGTGTGGCGCATCCCTTATTGCCCCAAAATAACCTATTTGGTCAGCCCCTGTGAGCTTGCAGTGATTAGACTCTCTTGAGATGTTTTTATATTAGTTGCCTGGTGAGCAAACTATGTTGCATTCTTCTGAACGAAATCAGATGATCATTTAATAAAGTTACAAAAATGCTGTCTATACGGCTGTTCATTTAACCTATACATAGACCTACTCCTCTGTTCACGAGACTCGTGTCATTTTCTGCGGGTAATGACCACAGAACATTGAATATGAATACACTTTTTTTTTTCTCGTACCTGCCTATATTGCAGAATATGATGTTTACTGGGTCAATCCATGCTATGTTCTAACTTGCGTTTTTTTTTCCAACCTTTTCTAGTTGTCGCTACAAGCGCAGGTACTCCAGTCATTACCGAACTTCAGACAGGCTCACTGACGGGATGCGGCGGGCCGGACCCGTGTCAAAACGGTCTGTGCCTCAATGGGATTTGCGTGTGCCCCAGTGGATATGAAGGTGTCTTGTGTGAATCGAGTGAGTTCTGATTACGTCATATTGTAGCTAAGGTGTGGAGATAATGACATACAAATGTTGATATGAAATATAAGTTGTATGTGTACACATATGAATATTACAAGTTTGCCAAAATAAAGGCCCGAATTCACGCAGGTGGTACAATCTTGTCCATGGTTTAAACCATGGACAAAAAGACCTTGGAGCGCCAAGTGTCGCACGGATTTATTCGTCACGAAATCAAAGCTTGTGGTGAACGCATACCGCAAACGTCACTTCTAACATATTTCCAAGTTACCTTCTCCGCGCTCTTGGTGTAGACGGACTAAAAGCGTTATATCTTGCGTCTTTCCAAGATTTCTTCTCCACCCTCGTGGTGTTCATAGGCCTACTAAGAGCGCCGCATTCAGCCTCTTATTCAAGTGGTCTTCCCCTTGTTTGTAGTGTCGCGTCATCTAACGTTTTTTAAACGCTTTTTTTTAAACGTTTCGCAGATATTGACGAATGCGGGTCGAGCCCATGCCCCACGGAAACGTCGACATGTGTGGACCTCGTCAACGGGTTCTCGTGCGTCTGCTCAGCCGGCTACATGGGCGTACTGTGTAACGAAGGTAAAGATGCGAGGATTTCCCTTCATCATCTTCATCAAAAGCCACTTCTCACAAGATAAACAATCGCTCTTCTCGGCGTATAGATATTTTTTTTTTCACCTTTTCCCTTTAGTTATCATATTCATTGCCTCCATGTCGGAAGGCAAAGCCGAAAGTTTACTTGTGCAAACGTTATCATATACTACTCTCGACGGAACCTTGAAAATTGTGATGTTTCAAACATTTAATAGATGTAACCCTGAATGTAATAAAGGCCATACCTAAAGCTTGATTATTACAGAAATGATATTCGAAAGGCTCCAAAATACGTCATGAAGTACTTAAAATATGCAATGGTTACGACGATTGATACTTCTACTGTAATTGGACATTACTTTCATGGCTTCGGATATTGCTTTTGGCATTACATATGTCGGCATCATTAATGGCATATCTAAAGACCCAATGAAGATGAAATCTACAAGCATAATCTACACATTCATTCTTTTGTGACCATGTTTCTCTTAGTTTCCGACGGAGGTGCCAACAACAGTTCGTCAACCGGAAGTAATCTCTTAATTGACCCTTGGTGGGTGGCGCTCATATGCCTCATCGTTCTCATGGCGCTCATACTCGCATTACTAGCATTCTTCACATGTCGCCACGCCAGACCCTCCAAGGAAAAGAGCTTCAACGGCCCTTAGGAAGCAGCGAAATACGCACGTATATTTCTCCTTGGCAACAGCCTTGATAAGCCACGCCCAAAACCGCAGAATGGACTCCTACAGTGATTATTCCACGGAAAAATAGTGGCAAGCCAATATATATCTACAACAGTATAGCTCATTTTAATGACGCCCACACTTAAAGTCGCCTTGAAATTTCTGTGTCAACAGTAACTATATATTTTTTTTCAAACTTTGTCGTAAACATAAGTGGTCGATTTTGGATGCAAAATGATTGGAGAGCGCACTTCTGCGGTCATCTGTTATGGAAATTCTCCCTGTCTTAGTTTAAGTACATGACATTGTATATATCTATTTTTTTATATGAAGTTAAATATGATGACAATTATTCTTTCCCCCTCTGGGTAGCCTCATTTCATAAAGTTTCACGTAATGTTGATATATAGAAAAAAGAATGCTAAATCAGTTTTATCAACTAAATTTTTGTTATGACAGGGATAGTTCCGTCACACTTTTGCTTTTAAACATTATTGACTCTTAGTCGTCAGTTATATTTGTAGTTTGTTTCATACTTAAACGGATTGATAGGTCTGTGCACTCTAGAAAACATCAAGCGTCAGAAAGATACATAGTCCCACGATACGTTGAAGTTATATCTTTGTATCTTTTTTTAATTCAACAAACGAAAGTGTTGATGGAATATCATTGCCTCTGTCTGGATGTGCAAAATTCAACAACCGATACTGACCATCCATTCAGCCTTTATATTTCACACTAAGTCTTCGAAATTAAGACACTGAGTAGACGAAAGACAAGCTTGTCCTGCCCTTCTTTGCCCAGCTTTGGGCCGACTCAATGATCATAACGATGTGAAATGATTTATCCGCATCTCCTGACACATTACAAGTAATTCCTGTCTTCCCTAAAATATAACCACATTTGAATGGATGATTATGTCCTGGACTTGGGTACAAAGGCGACACGCACCCTTACAAAGAAACACGACTTTGATACACAAACACTCTTACATTTTTTCAATTCCTTTTGATGTAAGAGCACTTAATCTTTCTTTTACTGTTGTAGTGCACTTCTCATGAATTTGACTTTTTGATTTTTGATTACCAATTGTATTGCACATTTTATGGACATAAGTTTTATACTTTTAAGTACAGTGTATTTTGGCAATTTGTTCGTGACTTATGCTTCAAGCACTTTTCATTCTTCTTTCTTTTACTGTGAGTTGTTCGTCGTATGGATGAAAACTGCAAATCAAATAGGCTCTTACTTTCCGATTGAGCATCCTCATCGGTGAAAATGCGGGCAATTAATGAGTAGTTTATTGCATGATGTATCTGTTGCATGAGGAAATTTCCTGTTAGTTTGAAGGGGCGTAGATCACTTGATGTAAATGTTTGCACTCCTTATCTGTAAGATCATATTAAGTTGAGTCTTCTCTCCTTTTAGAGCGTACAAAACCCTTCCATCTATTGATTTGTCTTCCTTTCCTATGTAGGAACTTGGACACAACTGTTAGAAATATTATGGAGGAAACCGTGCACTTTTCACTCTCAGCAATCTAGGCCTACTTGGATGATAGGGTACATGTATCATGCAGGATATTCAAATTTTCTTACTTTGTCTATTCCGAAAAAAAATATTATTTTTTTTTATATGCTGAAAATTTGAAATGCGAATTGACTTTTAAATCATTTTTAATGTATTTACTTTGTGAATAAATTTCATGAGGACATTAAGCTTTGCCTTTCGGGATATTGTATTGGAAAGAAGTTGATAGTTTTCTTTTGAGTGACCTATCTCTTTATCGGCTGGAAAATACGCCAACGGTCTGAAGAACGACATGTCAGGAAAGTTCAATTTGTTTTTACATTATCGAGAAAAGGAACAACTTTATTGAATGATTAATACAAATGAATTTATCCGAATATTGTGAACATTACGACTACAGAGGAAAATCGATTGTGGGGCCTTACTGTAGTCTTTTCGCTAAGAACTACGTCAACTACGTCCAATGTGCACAGATGATTCATATCAATTTCCCGTTCAGCTTTATAGTCGGAAGTGAGGTGTATGTTTGTATATTTCAATATCGTAGACCTACTATTCGAGAGTTAAATGTCTTACATCTTCTGGCAATAATGCTAACCATTCTACTAACGTCTGTTTTTTATTGTGAATGTGACGATGAGTAGCAAAATAAAAGTTATGTGAGAGAATCTTCGAGTGATTTGGTTGTTTTTATGTTTGCCTGAAAACATGAATGATTACAAGACTGGGCTTACAGGCAGGGGGTGTAACAAATTTGTATGTGTTTACATTTCTTCATTTTTGACAACCCTTGCATATACAAATATACAAGCCCATGGAATCCTTGCTCTGTGTAGCTGCTGTTTTCATCTATCTTAGAAATTCTCTTCAGGTATTCCTCTCTCGTTCTTACCATCTACGGAATCGATTTTGATCTTTTCTATCATTCCCTTTTAATTTTGCCACATAATTTGAGGATATCCTTCGCGTAAACATCACGAAAATTGCCACGATTCCATGATTCGATCATAATTGAAGTGATTCATACACAAGACGACACATGGAACCTGGGACAAAACATGAAAGTTTACTTGAAAATCGGTAATAATCACACATATTAGCCCTCTCTTATATAGGTATAAGGAGTTCTCTAAACACAACCAAAAGTTGTATTTACCTGGGCTGTCATCTTTCTCAAACTATGGCTAATTGGCAACAGATGATTTGGCGCCAATCAGCAATCACCCAGGTGTGACATCCGAGTAATAGCGCCATCGTAAATGTCAGACAGTTGGTATGCACCCCCATCTCGGTTCATGTTGTGAGGGGTTCTTTTAACAAATGGCCTCCCTGATGCGTCTGTTCAGGCCCTGGCTCTCTCTCTCTCTCTCTCTCTCTCTTTCTCGCTACTAACCGCGACCCCTCCCCAGTTGATGTCTTGAGTTTCCTTCCCAGCATGGTCAGTTATGGCAGACTTGTATGTTTGGCTTGCGGATGCCCTCTGTGATCGTGTGATCGTGTGTATGATGGTCCATCCAATTTTTTTCCACTGTTCGCCCTAGACACCTATAATAGTGTGGCCCTAACTGTCATCAAGCAGAGACTGGACAATGACGCAGCTCTCCGTGAAAGAGCAAACTTCACTCCAGAGGACATCGACCTACTAGAACTGGTTCTCACGTCAACCTACTCCTTTCGAGGAACCATCTACAAGCAGACCTTCGGCGCAGCAATGGGGAGTCCTGTATCCCCCAATCCCCCATAGTTGCAAACATGTATATGAAACACTTAGAACAAAGAGCATTAGACACATCTCCTTCTTAATGCAAGTCACGCTTATGGAAACGTTACGTCGATGACATCCGGGAGATCGTAGACAAAGACTCGGTGTCTCTCCTCACAGATCACCTGAATCAAGTGGACCCAACAGACAGCATAAAGTTCACTTTTGAATTGGAAACAGAAGGATCAATCCCCTTTCTAGACACTCAAATCAGCAGAAAGCCAGATGGACACATAAAGTTCACGGTATACAGGAAGCCAACGCATACCAACCAATACCTCAATTTCAAGTCTCACCACCCCCTTCATCAAAAGATAGGGGTGGTTCGCACTCTCTTCCACCCCCAAAACAAAGAGGTAGAAGCCACCACCATCTCTATACTGCTCTGTCACAATGTGGCTACCCCCGATGGATGTTTAAGCGAATAAACAAGAGCAACAGAACAACCACCAAACAACAAAAGAAAGATGTAACCACTCTCCAGAAATATCCGGTAGCCATCCCCTACATCAAAGGCTTATCAGAGGCAGAGGATTTTCAAGAAGTGTGGTATCTCCATACAGCAATGAAGCCTTGCAACAAGCTTAGAGACATACTGGTTCGCCCAAAGGACAAAATCAAAGAAATGGACAAAGCGCAAGGAGTGCATGTCGTCCCTTCTCGTTCTTGCCCAGCCAAATATATCGGGGAAACCAGTCGAACACAAAAAGGATTGCCAAAAATTGGATGGACAATCATACACACTACTTAGTATCACAGAGGGCATCCGCATAAAGCCAAACATACAACAAGTCTGACATAACTGACAATGCTGGGAAGGAAAATCATGTCATCAACTGGGAGGGGTCGCGATTAGTAGCGAGAAAGAGCCAGGACCTGAACAGGCCATTTGGATTAAAAGAACCCCCACAACCTGAACCGGGATGTGGGTGCATACCAACTGTCTGACTGTTACGATGGCGCTATCACTCGGATGTCACACCTTGGTGATTGCTGATTGGCGCCAAATCATCAGTTGCCAATTAGCCATAGTTTGAGAAAGATGACAGCCCGTCGTCGAAACTGTCACAGGTAAATACAACTTTTGGATGTGTTTAGAGAACTCCTTATCAACCATCCTTATGAACTTTTTTCGCAACCTCTCTTATATCGCTGAAGAAGGTATATCTAAGAATGAGAGAGCTAAAATGGTGATGCGTCTTGATGCAACCACCTCTTGGAATTCACTAAAGGGTAATCTGGTACATAAGGGGAAATTAGTCTTAAAATTTAGTGTATCGGCTTTAAAGATAAGTTTTGCCTTCCCATCTTCATTTGGAAGGAGAATGCCTATTAAGCCAATGAGTTTTCATGTCACCAAGAGGTCAATTCATCTGAACATTCGTTCGTTCATTCTTCCATCCTCTCCTTCATTCCTTCATTTATTCAATCGTTAGTTCGTTCATTCATTCATTCATTCATTCATTCATTCATTCGTTCATTCATTCGTTCGTTCGTTCATTCATTCCATAATAACATTTATAAAATTCCAAATACAATTGTCATGCTATCCGTCTTAAATGGTGGGATCATGATAGAAGCACAAAGGAGGTTTGTTTGAAATTATCCTTTACAAACAATCATTATTACATTTCTACAAGGGCAATCATCTCATGCTAAAACAGAAATGGCATATGCAATAAAAAGAGAAAAGAAGAGATGGGGGAAACTTTGCATATTCATACACATAACTGTATGTACTGTATACATTCCATAAAAAGGAGCTTTTTAATAAGGTTATTAAATTGACAGAAGGGACAAGGATACACCCCAAAGAATCAGGCCATTGTAAAATATAGAAGAGAGAGAGAGAGAGAGAGAGAGAGAGAGTGTGTGTGTGTGTGTGTGTGTTTTAATCCGGTTTGATGGGGTATGATTATTCTCAGTATTCCTAGGGTTATAATCATGATGGGAACAATCGAGAGCGAAATGATTATGAAATACTTCCAAACATAAAAATAACAACCATGGGAAATTAATTCTTCAACAAATAGAGTTTTTATCTTAGAAATAAAGGTTTCGTGGGAGTTAAATGTGGAGAGTTGGTATTCAAACGTTATTACATTAGTACATTATTGTAATTTATTATAATTATATATACATATACATATACATTATGTATACACACTTGTATATATATATGTATATATATATATATACTCAGCAAAAAAAGAAAGTAAACACTTTTTCAACCTAATGTTTTTCATAGAAGATTTTGATGAAAATGAATGTGTATACCATATCAAAGATTATTTAATTGGCTACCAACCTGGTAGGTTTATACAAAGGGAGATTTTACGCATGATTGAACACATTCGTTTTTGTCCTCCAAGGCAGAAAAGTAAAAATTGCAGAATTGGACATATTGAAATTCATTTGCAAATGCCCTCCAAGATAGCAATGATAACAAAAGACCAATTTAACGCAATTAGAGACATGAATGAAATAGCAGAAATAGGTTTCCGTTCCCTTGTTTCCCTTTATATTCAGAACAGAAACATAGTGGGGAAACTGAAGGTGGAACATAAGCATTTTTCATCAATTCAAACTTTAAGTGACATAGGGAGTAAGCCGTAAAGGTGATAAAATCGACAGAATCTCTTCATTTTACCTTTTAATTAAAGAATTTAAAAAATCATGAGACAAATTCAAGAACCAAATATTATTTCAAATTTTCTTGAATTAGAATAGCGTTTCAAATCTAACTTTCTTTGTTACCTTGATTTTTCTCTTATGTCTTTTGACTGCGGATTTGACAGAAGATTCTTCATTTTCCTCCATTATTTTTTTGCCTTTCTGTATCTTTGGAGGGTTGCAGAGACATTATTGAGATCATATGTTGATGCTTTCAAATTAATTTGCATTTCTATTGTGTTGAATTGGCATTATTTTGTAGTTGTCATTATCATATGGGAGAGCCAATACGCTTGAATAACAACTTGTCCATTTTGAAATTTTTACTTTTGTGCCTTGAAAGAGAAAAATGAATGTGTTCACTCATGCGTAAAGTTAACATTTTCATTGACCTACTAGGTTGATAGATAATTAAATTACCTTTAACATGCCATGGTATATAAAACATCATTTTTAGTCAGATAGTCTATGAGACAGATAAACTTGAAAAGGTGTTTACTTTCTTTTTTTGCTGAGTGTATAAACATTACAGGACAATATTCGCAAGGGCTGTGTTCTTGATTGGGTACGCTAAAAGCAGTCACACTCAACTCAAGAACGTTCTTGAGTTGAGTGACATTTAGTGTTCATCGAACCGTGAGAACAAGGGTAACATAGAATAGAACTGAGGGAAACTATATGCCTTGCACAAAAAGTCCATGCTGATGTGAAACAAAGTGTCTTTCAAATGTATACCAATGCATACTATAGGTGCTTTTCTTTTATATACAAAGGAGAGCCATCAAAAGATACAACAAATCTGATAACTATCTAGTGTTATCAAGCCGCTGTGCTCGAATGGCAACGAAAAATAAACACAGCCTACAGCCCATGAGACCAGCGATAAAGACTCGTGTGTGTGTCTTCTATGCAATGAATAATCATGAAAATATCTACTTCTATGCCATCAATAATCATGAAAATATCCATTGATGTGAACACGAGCATATCGGAATCGCTACATCCGCCATCACTCCAAGACCGGCGAGAGGGCCTGAATAGGAACCTTCGGCTGACAACAATCATTCGAATCAGAATAACAGACCGACTGATTAGCATATCAAAATTTATGCAGACCCTCAATAAGAAAGGTTGTTCTTGACAACCATATAGCGTACTCAGACTCAAACGACAGCTATAGGCAACAAGAACAACAGAAGTAAGCAAACTATAGGTTCCATTTATTGAAATATATTTAAAGGTTCCGCTGGGAATACTTTTTGTAAACGTCTGAGAAGGAAACGTAATATAGATTTGAATACGTTGGTCTGTTGGTAGACCGTCTATTGTTAAAGTTGCGGTATTCTTTTCCCCCTTCTTTTCGAGAAAAAAACAACAACAACATACCAAGTACATACTTAACCTATACGTTCAATGGGAAGCACTGTATTATTCCAGTGTATCATGATAATGCGTAATCATGGTAATGCGACCAAGTTGGGTGGAAGCGGGTGGGCAGTCGAAATTCAATCAGAATAAAAAGTTCTATTAGCTTTAGACAGAGATTTTATATTTTTCTATTTTTTTTTTCTACCAATCAGAGTGTTTAGTACAAAGCGTCATTTTCTCATAGATTCTGCGACGCATATTTACATATTAATACACAAGAATTCATCGTTCCTCTCTAAAGTCTTCAGATTCCAAAGCGTTCTAGCATTGCCCTTTTATCTATCTGTTCTTCTTGTGATTCCTCAGGCATGTCAAGAGTCCTAAAGCATACGATGAAAATACTGTGCATCCCCAAAGTATCGACAGCTGATAGTTCCATACATAATGTAAAACCAGCTTAAAGGGATGGTATAGTTTTGGTTGAGATGGGGATTCAGGTTTTAACTTTTTTTTGCGAGATAATTAGAAACCACGAATATGAAATATTAAGAAGCATACAATTCTAGAAGGATTTATAAGTTTATTCGATGAAAATCGGTTTTGAGATGGCTGAGATATAAAAAAGCAAAGTAAAACAAAGAGACCCTGATAAAAGATGGAACACACCTTTTATTACGACCACTTTTTTGGATTATATCTGAGCCATTTCAAATTCTGTTTCATTTTCATCACATAAACTTTTGATTCTTCTTAGAATAGTATGCTCTTAAGATTATTTCATATACGCGGTTTTTGATTATCTCGCGAAAAGTTAAAACCTGAATCCCCATCTCAACCAAAACCATATCACCCCTTTAATTTGACACCTCGTTCACATTCTCCCATCGTACGAGTGGATCGGGTTTCGGACAACCGACTGGTCAATCATTAAATTTGGCAAAGGGTCCTGTGGCTGATTCCGATGGTCTTGGTAGTATTCTGGTTGTGGACGCAAACGACGGCCGGAGCCGCGCCTTCCGAACTCGAAGTCGCTCGCGGCTCGGCGACTGCCGTAGTCCTCGAACACTGAATCCGTGTCGTGATTGCGGTGACCATGATCGCTGCCGAACATCTGAGGACGTGCGCTCACGTTCTCTTCATATTGAGGTTGCACTTGTTGAAGGTGTTGCTGATCTGCTTGATGTTGCTCTTGTTGTGGTGGTGGTGGCGGTGGCTGAGATGATGGGTGTACTGGATCCATGAACTGAGTGTTGTCGACCCTACTACTGTCTGCATCTTGCTGGCCCGCGGGTTCCTCCTGTATGGTTGGTGGATGGGCGTGTCTCACGTTCAGACGAGATGGACCGGGGCGTGGTGTCACCTGCGAACGGCCATCCTGATTGGTCAGAAGTTGCCGCTCTCGCCTCGATTCCGACTGGATCATCACCTCGTCATGGAGGCTGTAAGAGCGTTGACATTTCAATGAACCTTACAACATCGGAAAATCTGTGATGACCACTTCTATGCGTTTGCAAACACTGCATTTCACCTTTGAAATCAAGACCGTAATGCGAGCATTCACTATGACACAACAATCTCAACTAATTCCTTTATACTTGAGATTAGAATTGTTTGTCATATGTGTAAAATCTTACGAAAGCCAAGTGAGACGGTAATATATTTCAACCTCTGTACAAGTACAGTGTAACAATAATGTGGAACAAAATGATTATAAATGTTTATCTGCATTCAAATACAATGTAAAAAGTAGAAATGTTAGCTTTATCTTCCGTACCAATCAATAATTTGACGCTGAGTCGCTGGCATCTGAAAGTAACTTCTTACGTATTCATGAACGTGAATTTTGCCATTAAGTATGGGATAGTGTTGAAAATGATATTTTCAGCATGAACGCCAGTGTTTTGTGGCCTACGTTGTTCGTGTTGCCAGTGCTGTTTACATTAAGTCCAGGTCGGGTGCCAAAGTAGCTGTTTGCAGGATTATCTAACCTACCCTTGGGGAGGGACAGCCGCTCTCAGCCCTGTATCCCGGTGGTGGGAATGCATACTTTCCACACTCCCATCCACAATGGGAACGAACTCCCGCGCAGGGTTGTACACGGCGCTTGGCGCTTGTCCAGGAGGGAGCGAGGGTGGGTTTGGTGCGGGATACGACGGCGGAGGGGGAATCGCACTGCCCATACCTCCTCCCGCTGGACCTGCGGGAAGTGCGTACTCGTCGACGTACTCGTGGTCGGAGCGAGGAGGCAGGCCGGGTAGTGCTCGCTTGTCTGCCACGCGGTATTCGTTGGGGGAGTGGGCACGCCGCCTCTGCTTCCTCGTTCTTTGTCGAGACCGACCGTACCTTTCGAAGAGCATCAGAAAAAACGAGGAGACACATCGTCGATTAACGCCTTGATATTTCATTGTTTTTTTCTTTTTCCTCAGCATGAATAAAGTTAATACTCTGAGATCTCTATAAGCAGATGGTCATAATGTATCATTGTGCCAGAGGAAAAAATCGCACTAGTACGAGCGATCCGTTAAAGAGAAGACACTAAAGTAAACATACCGTTTGCTGATCTTCACTATCTATCGATTATAGATATTTTCACACTTTATCAGTATAGAAAACTCTTTCGAAAAATATCAAGAGTAAAAGCAGAGACTATTAAAGCAGATTGAGAGTTATAGATGCGCTACAAAAAAAAAGAAATAAAGATATCAGTTGTCTCCCGAGCTTTATAATGCATTTGTTTATTCATTAAACTCTTGCTTTTATTTTACGCTCTTTAATGGGTCACCATTAAATCGGTTGAGATTGGTTTATTTTGGTCGGCAACAACAACAACAACAACAACGGCAAATGCCCACCCCTAACCTCATTTCGTCCATTCGTTTCTCCGTGATATGGCTGTAAATGAGTCGGAAGACCAATCCGACAATGGTCACGAGGGTGAGGGCGATGAGCACGGAGACGATTCCGACTAGCCATTGGTAAATCTCCGTCCCATCAGTTTCTGTGAAATGATACGATAGAGCGCTAAAATCATCACTGACAAATCGCGTATTTTATCACCCATGAGAGCGCTCATGGAGAACCGGTGACTGTTCATTATTCCAAAGGTTCGCTAAACCGAAGATGAAACAGCGTTGATTGAATGATGAAATAAGGTCTATTATACCGAATGATCGTTGTACGCATCGTCTTTACATTTTCGGATTAACGAACCTTATTTTCATTTTCATTTTTTTCTTTTCGATGAACAAACCATCGGAATAATGAACCTTATTTCATATTCGGATTAACGAACCTTCGGAATAACAAACCTTATTTCATTTTCGGAATTATGAATCTTCGGAATGACGAACCTTCGGAATAACGCCACAAGATGATAAGAATAAAGAACCCTTTTTAATCTTTTGACTAACGAACCTCTAGGTTTAGGGAATTTGCGTGCTTAGAAATAACGATCTCTCGGAGTAACGAACATCACCACAACTGGACGACACTTAAAACTGCATCTAAATACATGTAGCAGGAAGTCTAATGTAAAGCCTAAAAGCCTTAACTATACTTGACACTAATTTGGATGGTGATAGTCCGTAAATTGACGTGGTTTTTTTATACTAAAAGTCTTGTTATTGGAAACATCAGGAAAAGAGAGAGGCACAAGCTGCATGGATCTACAAACCACACACACACACACACACACACACACACACACACATGTTGATTTACCGTAGGGTTTTTGCTGGGGGCTGGTTTATCCCTTCATAACAGTGGAACTAAACCAAGGAGGTTTAAGAGTTGGAGTTCCAACTGGCTGTAATTATTCAAACAGTTGTCAGATTTCTATTGATGTACAAAAGAATTTCACAGGTGCATTTGTGCCTTTGATGATCGATGTTCGAAGCCGCCATGTTGCTGAGCAATCTGAAGATTCATTTTAAACGTTTAAACATAGTGTATTGGCCATATTTTGCTTATTCATTTATTAAATGAAATGAAATTTCACTTAATGATAAAGCATGTAAAACAAAAAATCAATCAGGTGCAGAAATGTGCGCAAAAGTGTAAATCAGAGCTGTATCATGTGAAAATGTTTAAAACTCTACCATCCTGGAAAGCCGGTTTTATCATACACTTTTCCGCTTAATTCTGACAAATAAAACTGACCTGGAACAATCTTCAAATATAATTCTTTTATTGATAGATATATCAGATTAGTGCCCGGGTATGCCCAGTCGAGTAATTTTCATCTTTATTTCAGCATTTTTTTTTTTTTGCGCAATTTCTATTCGCACATCCTCGTGTCTGTACCACCTACCTTGTTTAAGAAGGGATGGCGAAAAGTAATTACCATCACAAAGACTTTTCTTCCTTAGAAAGTGGCTGGTGATTATGCAATGAGACACGAGTCAATTGTCTTCCTATCTGCGTGGCAGATCCTGTTTGGCACATGCTTCAAATATTTTTGAGCGGCGGCATCGAACATCTAGCAAAGGAAATAAGACAGTTGTGACTCCATTCTCTTGAACCTCCTTGACTAAACCAAACTCTGGCAGAAGTAAGGAACTGTAACAGTGTTCGATATTGCATTATTGTGTCGTTCCACAGAAGAAAGGTACAATAAGGAGCATCTTGGCTTAATAATTTTGAATGAGATAAATGCATTCATTCGAAAATTGAAAGCTGTATACGTGTGGGTAAAATCTTATTGTATTTCCAGTCGGAAATGTTTGCAAGGGTTGACAATCTCACCTGGGATTACAGACACGGGCGGGACGGTTGTCGTACATCTGGCGGCAGGAAGAGCTGTAAGCACTGCTCCCAAAATCACCGCAAATCCGCCAAAGATGTCAAGCATGATCTTGTTATACCTGGAGTTTACCTTTTCGTACCTTCTTTGCTAAATTTTAAACGATGAACTTCCTTCGCAGGATCTTAAATCGAAGCTTCATAGCGTCAAGGACTTGGATTTGGCCGCACTGCTTCGTTGGCTACTACAGTTGTCTCTCATAAATAGATCAGGGAAAGTTGTCCCCTGTTTCTTTTCACAGTTTGTCTTCGTCGCTGCAATGAAAACTCCTTTTTATTTGGATTATAAGCTTTAAATCGCAGCAAACCTCTTCCATTGATTCAGAAGACCTCTCCCTAAAAGTCAGCAAGGGGTGAGTCTGTTTACCCTCCCTGTGAAAGTTTGCCCTTCTCTTTTATTCCGATGGTCCTCAGACGTTGTCAAAGGAATGGAGTGGCGTTCTTTCCTATTTCGGCAGTCCTTCCACCCGAGCATTGTAAAGCGCGATAAAATATTTGTTTTACGATTAAACCTCCCTGGTTGGAAATTCACTGCCCTTAATTGCACACACAATCTTGCAAGTTAGATTCCGTATATGTTTGAATGGGAGTTTTCTTACAAAGAATGCGCGATTAAAGTCAAATAGGAATCAAGTATTTGCCGCTATTGCAGTGGCGTACCGTCACCGTGCAATATTACAGAGATAGATGAGGGGCTCAACCAGTATGAGGCTGTGTTTTGTACACATGTGTATGTGTGTATGTGCGTATGTTTACGCGTGTGTAAAAACTTTACAGTGATTTATATTTTACACAATTGATTATACTGATCCATACATTGCACATCCAACACAATGTTGACTCATACAGATTGATATTTCTTTAATGTTATGTATTTTTGACAATGACATTGATATTGTATAGCTGTATATCTTTTGTGTGTTCATCACGTCTATGTATCTATGTTATACGTGTGCTTTGTATGTATGCATGCAAACAAAACACATTTCCAGAAACGGACAATAAAATTGAATTAAATAGAATTGAATTGAATAAAGGACATTTCACAGAACATAATAGTGTATTGGATAAACTGATAAATGGAGGTTATCCATGTTTCATCCCTATAAACATACAAAAATATCGTATATTCATACCACTTAAGAAAATGATGATAAAAACAAACAAAGAGACAGACAGACAGACAGACAGAGAGACAAACAGACAGAGAGGTTCATCATGTGGCACTTTAACACCTCTATCCAGCTTCTGAAGTTTAATTTGCATAACTTTGACACACAAAAGAAGGGTATATTCAATTGAATTCAAGTTTCCAGATCTCTCTACATAAATCGATAGATCTCAAACTAATACATGCACAACTACTTACGTGATAACTGTGTATGGAAGTTTGCAGGAAACAGCTCTGTAATCATTAACCTTCATTCTGCATGTCATTTCATGCACTCTACAAAAAAGATTTGCAACACGCACCAAACCGAAAGTTAAAGTTTTAGCAGCTGATGACAAATTATCTAAAACATATTTTAATGTCAATCTCTATGCTTAAGTTGTCATTTCAATGCCATAGGTTTCTGGGGTTTGGTTTCAATTCTTGTATATTCCTTGACAAAGTTTGGTCATGTCACAACATTAAAATCAGTCCATCCAAACGACTTTACTGTTTGAAATCACTGTACTCTGAATAAAGTGTATAGGAAGACCATCCTATATAGATGACTGAACTTCTATTCAAGAAGTAAGAACTAATACATGCACAACTACTTACATGATATAGTGGAACCCAAAATCAATATGTATGTGTTACGAATAACAGTCAGTGAATTTGTTACGAGTAAAAAAGAAAAAGTCGCGTTTACACGTTTGTAAACGAGGAACGATTGGCGCCTTGTATTCAAAGCAACGACTGCTTTGGCAACTGTGTATGGAAGTTTACAGGAAACAGCTTTGTAGTCATTAACCTTCATTCTGCATGTCATTTCATGCACTCTACAAAAAGATTTGCAACACGCACCAAACCGAAAGTTAAAGTTTTAGCAGCTGATGACAAACTATCTAAAACATATTTTGATGTCAATCTCTATGCTTAAGTTGTCATTTCAATGCCATAGGTTTCTGGGGTTTGGTTTCAATTCTTGTATATTCCTTGACAAAGTTTAGTCATGTCACAACATTATAATCAGTCTCTCCAAACGACTTTACTGTTTGAAATTACTGTACTCTGTATAAAGTGTATAGGAAGACCACCCTATATAGATGACTGAACTTCTATTCAAGATAGCAATGATAATAATAATAATAATAATAATAATAATAATAATAATAATAATAATAATAATAATCGACATCCTTTTAATAATTCCAAAACTTAAAGAGCGATTCCTGAGTACTGTCCCTTTTCCACCAGCCAATGTCATGCACAACGTCCGTATAAGACGCAAAATGTCAAACACGCCGTATATGCTATAATAATTCAAGCCAATTCAAGCTCAGTCTATATTCGTTTTTATTTTCGACAAAACATAACATACACTCCGTTCTTTTCTTTTTGTGACAAAAGAACAATGTAAACAGTACACTGTCAAAGGAACAGAGTTAACACCAAGAGCGAAACGTTATAATATACAGAATTGGACTAAAAAGAAGCATTTCAATACATCACCATGAAAAAAATATTGTGCAATACACGAAAAATTTAAGGATACACTGAAAAGACAATGCTTATAGTAATATGTGCCACTATGAAAAGAAAAATCAATACAAAATAATTCCGGAAGTTTACTTTAGAGACAAGACTGGACGATATGAGACCAAGACTGGCATAACAAGACAAACTAATAAAGAAACAATTAGAAAACACAACCACCTGAGCAGAGGTTATAAAGTGTGAAGAGGGAAAGGAAAATAGAAGAATTGAGGGGATAACTTGAAGAAAGTCAAAGTTGTAATAACCTCAAACGTTTATGATAGTAGCAATAAAACGAGATAAACAGAATAAAGGAGATTTTGCGAGTGATTAATAACAGTTCTCCGATTAAGAGGAATTATGTGAAATAATGAAAGAAAAGACTTTAATCTCTTTTTAAATGAATATATTGAAGAAGCTGTTCTGATATCGTTATTCAAAAAGTTGCAAAAACTACAGCCAATATGGATAAAGGTGATCTGAGCTAATAATCATCTCCCCGACTAAATAGTAAATATCAACTTAAAATATGGATTCGAATCTACGTTATAATGAAATAAACACCCACAAAACCAGCATAGTTTGAAAATATATATGAATACAAGTGTTAGTTAATCTATCAAGCGTAGCAAAACGAAATACAGAGATATCAGATAGCGGCTAACACTAAAACCAAAGAGACCAGTAACACGCGCCAATCGCTTATTATGCCTATACTACGTTTACACCGTGTTCCCGGGGGCCACGACAGCCCCGTTTGCGGAACGTCGTGCGCCGTGGGATTTTGGCCATTTTTGTTTTTTCATTTTTTCATTTCATTTCATTTATTTCATTTCCAACAACATTTTCATACACAAAATAACACAACATCAATACAATGTCGTAACAAAGAAAAATGCGTGCAGTTAACAATACTACGCATGAAAAAAAGCAAGAGAATATTGAATCAAAACTAAAGTTGCAGGAAATGGAGGAGACATGCTAAAAAGCTAAGCTTGTATTTTGCAGTCTCCTCGTGGACAAAAAGATTAAATAACATCAAAAGGCAATTAGCTGGACATAAACGGTGCACAACACATACAGTCCTATACAAATAAACAAACAAACAAACAAACAAACAAACAAACAGACGGACAAACAAACACAAGCAACCTCTCTTGTAAAGAGAAAGATAGAGAGAGAAAAACAAATTTGTTTTTCTTCGTATGAGTTTGGCCTTCTTTCCTTACAGCCTGGTCTGCTCCTTGTGTTTTGGATGTAGCAATGTGTTTTCGACAGTTTAAGAATGTGACCAGGCATCCAGACATTCACGACCCATCAAGTTTGCCCATATTTTCCAACCACCCTCCCCCCCACCCCCCCCCCCCCCGCCCCGCGTTGTCCGTTTTGTCCACGGTTCCCGAAACGTGATCGCCGTGGCCGCGCGTCTGCAGAAACATAATGTAAACTTGGCATAGGCAAGGCAGCAAGTTCCCAGTTGATTTTTAGTCACCGATCTTATTCAAATTGGAACCCGATATTCACTCCCTTCATCTCCTTCTGGAACCACTCGTCGAACTTTTCGTTTTGCGCGACCGTGAAATAGTTCTTCCAGCGACCTGTCTTTCCTGTGTATGTAAAAATATCATAGAAAAAGAGAAAGCACTGTTCAAATAGTGAGTCTCAAGCGTTTAATATTCAGGTCATTAATGATCGTAACCAATAATGAAGGGCTGTACATAACACAATATTCAAAATAATGCATGTCATCTAGTACGAGAAACGCACATTGGTACAAAATAATGATGTTCTTTTTTTCTGAGTTGATTAGACACTTCACTCATTTTCAAAGCGACATGATACGAGTACTTGATTATGCTTACCCAACATAACAATTTATGGAATTCATCATTAAAAAAAAATAGCTTGCGTGGACCATGGTGACCAGAATGGTTCGCCTATTAACACATGGGGAAGCATCCATTTCATTTTTTACGTTAATGCATTGGCAAACTTTTTCTTCCATTAACATTGCCAAATACCAGACTTGCTGTAAGGTGGAATAAGCATTGCATGAACTTTTTTTCAGTGAATCTAAAAATCAGCAAACCTGTTAGTGCAAATAGCCTTTCTCTGATCAGGCCCAAATTGGAACTACGAGCTGGCTAATTTGACACGTTTGTGTTTTGTTTTGATTTTTGTATAATGGTTCTCAAGGGCGTACCGAGGGGAGGTGTTTTGGGTGTTCAAACACCCCCCTTTGCCAAAAGGGGGGTGTTTAAGGTGTTCAAACACCCCCCTTGGGCAAAAAGGAGGTGTTTGAGCTATTCAACACCCCTCTTCAGCAATGCTTAGATGTTGACAAATGAAACAAAAGCTGTCTTTACCGCTTTTATTTCCGTTTTGAATTCCGCCTTTCCTTTCTTTTGCGTTCATTTTCTCTCTCTCTCTCTCTCTTCCTTGTTTTAATGTTTTTGTGGATGATGATACATTATGGAGTTACATAATATCATACGCACTAAAGAACTCGTGTACAGTACGTGTTAATACTACGTTACTGCACCGCGCGCGAAGCTGACGCGCAAACAGAAAACCAAATCAAACAAGATAGAAACAAAACATGAATTTCATGTTTTGTAACGCTGAAATATAAAAATTTTCGGCTCGCTCGCTGCGCCCGCTCGCCAAAATTTATCAAAAAAAAAAGAATAAGAAGAACAAAACGTAATGATGACGTGGAAATATAAAAATTTCGGCTCACTCACTCGGATAGTAATTCAGAGTATTTTTCCAAGTCCTTAGTTTGTTGGCATAAATCGTTATCTATGAAGCCGTCACTATATCTTGATTAGAATTGTAAGATTTAATAACCAAAAAATGACAAGAATTCCATGTTTTGTAAGGTGAAATACAAAAATTGTCGGCTCGCTCGCTGCGCTCGCTCGCAAAAATTTATCAAAATTTATCAGATTTTATATCACCCTAAAAAAAAACCTTTTAAGTGCTCGAAAAAGCATATCAAGTGGACCTTTTTTAAGTCCCTACCGGGATGGGATTGGGGTTGAACACTGTTGGTATATAATCGTTATCTATAAGACCGTCACTATATCTTGATTAGAATTGTCATTCGAAGATTTAATAACCAAAAATGACAAGAATTCCATGTTTTGTAAGCTGAAATACAAAAAATTTCGGCTCGCTCGCTGCACTCGCTCGCCAAAATTCTTCAATATCTATATTACATTTAAAACACCTTCAAAAGATCCCTTCTATAAGTGCTTGAAAAAGCACATCATGTGGACTTTTTTAAGTCCCTACCGGGATGGGGTTGGACACTGTTGGTATAAATCGTTATCTATAAGGCCGCCACTATGATTAGAATTGTAATTCGAAGATTTAATAACCAAAAATGACAAGAATTCCATGTTATGTATAAAGCTGAAAAATAAAAATTTTCGGCTCGCTTGCTGCGCTCGCTCGCCAAAATATATCAAAATTTAGGGTTGCCTATTTATACATTTAAATCACCCTCAAAAGACCCCTCTAAGTGCTTCAAAAAGCATATCATGAGGACTTTTTTTAAGTCCCTACCGGGATTGGGTTGGGGTTGAACACTTTTTCAGAAATTAGGGGCGCAATTTTCGCGCTTGCCACGGGCGCCGTTTTCCCTAGATACGCCACTGACTACCAAGTACAGTCAGTATAGTAGCCTACTGGAAGCAGCAAGCTCTGGAAGCTCTGGGAGTAGCAAGTTACTTGTTACTCAATGTAATTAGTAATAGCACATGGACTTGGTAATCTTTAGTAATAGTAGATATGAATTTTTTCAATGTCTGAATGTTAAAACTGAAAGATAACTGAGTGTGAGTCTACAAATTGTGGTTGGATGACTTTATTGCGCCTAAAATTCATTAGATATCTAGGTCTAGGAACAGTGGCGTAACTACGGGGGCATGGGGGGGGGGGGGGCACGTGCCCCCCCCCCCATCCGCTGATTAAAAAAAAGAAGAAAAAAGAAAGAAAAAAACCTACGAAAATGGTAATTCAAGGGTTAGTAAACTGCTTTTGAAATCGACATGAAAGGATGATCAAGAAAAAAAGATATTTTTCTAAGATTTCTTTTAACCATATTATTAAAGAGGTATAACATTGTTCAAAAAGCCCGGAGACGACAAAAGATTGTGATTCAGCGTGATTCCTGGTTGGCATTTTGAATACAAGCAGGATGTGCGCATGTACTCAGAATATCGGAATGGCAAAAAGAGTCGCTGCAATGTTGCGCAATGTTTGATAGGTTGTACACATTTGCTATCAAAGCTTGATCATTGATTTTGCAGTGTTGCTTTACATACTAGTCTGTATTAAAATGCCTTGCATTGCCAATAATATGACTTGACCTTGGCTATTTCCTAACTTTTCCATCTATATGAAACACACACACTCACAAACACAAACAAATTAGGGGATGCTCTATATAAAGTGCAGATTTTGGACATCCTTCTCCCGCTTGGTCACTTCGACGCCCCCTCGCTGGTCATACCTCCCCCAATCATGAACATAAACCGACACCCTTGACTACCAGTGGCGGATCCAGGGGGCGCACCGGGCGCCCCCTCCCTCCAATGCGAAAAAAATATACATGTAGCTACAAACGACAGTTTCTGGACGGTAAAATGTCAAAATTTTCAAGCTCGCTCGCTTCGCTCGCTCGCATTTAACCGTTATATGCCATTCTCCTGATGTTACTGCCAGTAATTGCCAGCAGTTGCGCCCGGTGCGCCCCCCCCCCCCCGAATTTCCAAAGCGAAAAAATATAGCTACAAACGGCAGTTTGGGGACTGTAAAATGTCAAAATTTTCAAGCTCGCTCGCTTCGCTCGCTCGCATTTAATCGTTATGCAATTCTCCTGATGTTGCTGTCAGTAATTGCCAGCAGTGGCGCCCGGTGCGCCCCCTCCCCTTAATTTCCAAAGCGAAAAAATATAGCTACAAACGGCAGTTGGGGGACCGTAAAATGTCAAAATTTTCAAGCTCGCTTGCTTCGCTCGCTCGCATTTAATCGTTATGCAATTCTCCTGATGTTGCTGTCAGTAATTGCCAGCAGTTGCGCCCGGTGCGCCCCCTCCCCTTAATTTCCAAAGCGAAAAAATATAGCTACAAACGGCAGTTGGGGGACTGTAAAATGTCAAAATTTTCAAGCTCGCTTGCTTCGCTCGCTCGCATTTAATCGTTATGCAATTCTCCTGATGTTGCTGTCAGTAATTGCCAGCAGTTGCGCCCGGTGCGCCCCCTCCCATTAATTTCTAAAGCGAAAAAATATAGCTACAAACGGCAGTTTGAGGACTGTAAAATGTCAAAATTTTCAAGCTCGCTCGCTTCGCTCGCTCGCATTTCGTTCTGCAATTCTCCTTATGTTGCTGTCAGTAATTGCCAGCAGTTGCGCCCGGTGCGCCCACTCCCCTTAATTTCTAAGGCGAAAAAAATATAGCTACAAATGGCAGTTTTGGGATTGTAAAATGTCAAAATTTTCAAGCTCGCTCGCTTCGCTCGCTCGCATTCAATCGTTATGCAATTCTCCTGATGTTGCTGTCAGTAATTACCAGCAGTTGCGCCCGGTGCGCCCCCTCCCCTTAATTTCTAAAGCGAAAAAATATAGCAGCCATAACGGCAGTTTGGGGACTTAAAATGTCAAAATTTTCAAGCTCGCTCGCATTTAATCGTTATGCCATTCTCAGGATTGATGTTACTGCCAGCAACTGCCAGCAGTTGCACCCGGTGCAACCCCCTTAATTTCCAAAGCAAATATATATACATATATTATCATATATGGCTACAAACGGCAGTTTGGGGACTGTAAAATGTCAAAATTTTCAAGCTCGCTCGCTCCGCTCGCTCGCGTTTAATTGTACAGTTATGCAATTCTGATGTTGCTTCCATAAGGTGCGCCCCCCCCCCCCAATGTCTTGACCCACGGTACGCCACTGAACACCCCCCTCCAAAAAATCCTGGGTACGCCTATGATGGTTCTGATCAAGCTATCTTATCGAATCATGCCCACTCTTTATCTATAAAGTAGAAACTTTTGAGGAAGAAACTATCTTGACAACGATCGACGGTGGCTCTTTGCTATAATCTCTCTTATTTTCAGCGTCAATGTGAGAAAAGAATGGTGATATTTGCTTTACCTTTGTTGAGGAATTGTAGCCGAATAAGCTCAGAGTTGGGTTCCGCGTTACCTTCAGCTCTCTTCTGATAGGTCTTCCGCATTCCGGGCATGGAGCTGTTTTCAACAACCCGCTGCAAGGCTTCGTCCGACAGAGGGCGCCCGATATGATCGGCCACCATTCGGATGTATTTCGCAGGGTCCTGAAACAATAATGTGTAAAGATAGTTAAATTAGTGAATACCGCAAGAGTTTTCTCCTTCCTTTTCCCGCTTTCCCTTCTCTTCCTTTCTTCTCCTTTAACCCCACCTCTCATGCCCTCTCCCTCTCTTCGGTTTCGTCCGCTTTCACTCTACATTCCTCGACCAATTACCTGCTCAATGCATTGAAGTCAAAACTTACACCTGGGAGAACATATCAGAAGAAATTCAGATAAGTGAATACATTGGAAACATAAGGAGTACTTAAACGATTCTAGATAGCGAAATACGATGGTGGTAGCCATTAAAAAAAATGAAATGCGGTAAGTATTATTATCTTAATCTCCGATAGATCTCCATAATTGCGCTTTATAGTTAATATCAGATTGAATTTGCTGCGACTTGCAAGGCACAATGCATGTTCAGATTTTTTATTTTTATTTTTATTTATCTTTTTTTTTTTGGGGGGGGGGATGAAATCTCTCTCACTGAGCGATGAGATCAGGGATAGATGGTCGACCATTCACGTGCAATGAACCTATGAACGCGAAGTCCAGACCAGATAACCAGCCATGAATATGAAGAGTTTGTTCGCAAAAACCGATAAGTCCATTTTTGAAGATTTTGAAGTACGGTCTCTGTCATAAAGTACAATACCTTTTAAACGATATATCGGTTACTACATATAGAAGTACATTTTTTTTTTAGTTATGGTCAAAAGAAGCAAACATTTTCTCATTATTCTCTTTATTTTTCCTGACCTTTAATCGCAAATATCTCCATTTGGTAAATATGGACTTATCGGTTTTTGCAAACAAACTCTTCAAAGATTTCCGAATATTGTTCTACACCTTGTGGTTATAGATTTATTGTGACGCGCACTGTCTCTAACTCAATTCATACCTGTAGGATGTCTTCGTAAAACAAGAAGAGCAGATTTTCTTCCTGTCGGATTTCCCAGAATTCCTTGACATGGTCAGGCCATGGTCCGAATTCAATGTCTGGAAAGAGACATAATAACACAGATTATATCTTGCTTTGTCGATTAAATCCTCATTATGTTATCCTTACGGTGCAAAAGCCGACTATATGCTTATGTTAGTTTCCATTAATGTAATGACACAGGCCAATATAAATTTCATCAGTGATCAGCATTCTATGGCAAAACATTGACTATGTCCCCCTTCATTAAAGATGAATTCATCATTAAAGACTAGAATCTATCTTCATATGAAATGAAATTAATTAGAGAAGAATTCCAGATAAACTAAGTACATGAACTACACACCGCTTAGAACTATTTTGGAATCATAATCTCAATTATAATTTTGTTAAACACAGTTGAACGTGAATTGAATTCTTGTGGTATACCATTGCTGCAAGACTCTCTACATGAAAATATTATGTCAGAGTATTTAGTCTTGGTTTCGGTAATCAAATATTATTTTACCGCAGGGACTAAAAGTGGAAAATTCATTCAAATTATTATTTGAAATACCGAGCACTGCAGACATTTAAAATCTACAGAATTTACGTGATTTTCGCTTCTTGGAAAGAATCCCGGTTAAGTATTTTGTGAATTCAATGGCTGGATACATGTTTTTATGGATCTATTCATGGAATAATTTTTTCTACACCCTATATTGTGGTCTTTGTAACTGCATAGTGTATTCATAGCCATAAAGCCATAAAGACAATTACTAAGTAATTTTTCGTTGAGTCCATACTCACTTCCGTTGATAGCCATTTCAATTGTTCTTTCCAATGTCAAAGGAACTTTGAAAGGATAGTCCTTCATAAAGTTGTACCAGGAGACGGCAGTATCCTTCGGGTTTCGGGCGACGTAGATTACCTATAGCAAGGATTAGGGACAAAATGTGAATGCACTTTATTGACGAATGAAGATGTCTATGCCGCAGAATTAAGTGAAATGTGAAATAATTAACTGATTAATGCAATGCGTGCCTACTCACAAGGAGAATGTTTGGGAAAGAAGATATCGAAACAGTTGAACTTCTTATATATGTATTGAATGATAATTCAATACGGAAGATAAGAAACGAGAGATTATAAACAGCAAATTTAGGCCTATATTGTATCAATTATTCCGAACTGTGAGAAAACATGCAGTATTGTGTTATATTAAATGGGTTAGTCAAAATACTGGTAAGTGATTGGCTAAAGAGAGTCACGTGATGGAGGTACATTCGTTATGTTCTCCCATGGGCGAACATTCTTGGTAATGTTCTCCCATGGAAAAACATTTCCACGTAACAAATGGCAGAAGGCCTAGGACCGCGCGCGCACAGTGAATTTGGCTCTGCGCGAGCGAGCTATGTAGTGCGTAGTGCTAGCTGCACATGCATGCTATGCTGCTGGTACATGGTGGCCGTGGCTGCAAAGTTCGTACACTGAATCTCTACGATCTTTGGTGGTTGACGTTGACGTATTTGACTAACCCATATAATATAACAGATGATGACTTTTGTTGTCGGGAACATGTACCAAACGTTCCACCCTCAGAGTTTGAAATGCTATTTCGGGAGGCTATAAGTCCCTCGATTTCGTCTCAGGACTTTTAATTTCCCTCAACAGCATTTCAAACCCTTCGGGTGGAACATTCGGTATGTCCCTCCCCCGCCAGTCATCATCTATATAATGTACAATGATATCAATATACATGTATTTGTATATACATATTAGATGTATGATCTTTATCAATCGATTAAAAATGATATTAATACTTACATCATGATTAAATTGATCAATGGATATCCCTTTCTTTGATGTATTATTCAACCTCTTTCGTCTTCTAGTAATTGTATTTGTGCATATGCATACATGTATTATAATAATGTGTGTGTATGCTGCACACACACAAGATTATTTCATTATGATACATGTATTTTTATGTGTGCGTATTATTGTATCATAATCAGACCAATTCTATTCAATTAAATTCAGTTCAATTCAATTCAATTTTATTGTCCGTTTTAGGGAATTTGTACGCATTTGGACGCATTCGGACGCATACCCGGTTACATAATATACAAAGCACACGTATATCATAGATACATAGACATGATAGACATACTAAAGATATAAAGCAATACAATATCATTATCATTGTCAAAAATACATAACATTTAAGAAATAGTAATCTGTATGAGTCAACATTGTAATAGATGTGGTGTGCATAAATTATGATATATTCGGGTGTATAAATATGTGTCAATTGATAATAACTATATAAGAAATTTTAACAATATGTGTATGTGTGTGTGCATGTGTGCAAAGATACAAAAATGTAAATCTATGTGTTTTTGACAAAAATATATATCACACCACGGTCATATTCCTGAATTAATATTTTCCCTTGACTTTAATCTTTGGCCTTTGACCAAACAGCCCAGAACTTGCCCTGCGAAATCTGTCTTGAATGACAGACTATACATTAAATTTGAAAAATATGCGAACAAACAAACCAACCCTGGGGCAATTGAGAGACACAGCTTCATCCACTCATACATATACATATACATATACATATACATATACATATACATATACATATACATATACATATATATGGTGTTTGATATAATACAAATTTGATGATTATAACACAAAACTACAAAAACGAAATATTACAATCTAAGCAATGTCCCTCCGTTTAACATTCTAATCGAGCTAGGCACAAAAGAATCCAGGAACCTGCTTGTTCTACATCAAAGCGATCTCAGCCTGTTCCCTGGC
Source organism: Diadema antillarum (assembly GCF_040938485.1). Lineage (NCBI taxonomy): Eukaryota > Metazoa > Echinodermata > Echinoidea > Diadematoida > Diadematidae > Diadema > Diadema antillarum. The sequence continues at coordinate 70,284 of NW_027271181.1, forward strand.
CTCAACACAAATGCACTTCCCAGCATTTTTGATTCAATGTTTCCACGAAATCAATCTTTTCATAATTATCCCACCAGGCGATCAAATGAGTTTCATTTACCCCTTCTGAGAACGTTATTGGCTCAAAATACATTTGTATACACTGGCCCTAGATTTTGGAATTCTTTAAGTTGCGATATAAAAAATTCTTTATCTTTGAATGCGTTTAAGAGTAAGTTACAATTTTTTTGTGGAACTCATATTAAGATATACACGATTCTTTACTTAGCTGGTCTTTACAGCCTGAGGATTCATCGTCATCATTGATTTCGTCATTGTGTATTTTTTACATTATCTTTTTTGTACAAACTTAGCTCGGCTGATCGAGCTGAAACACCTCAATTCCATATTCTGATCCCGATGTTCAGCACCTCAATTCCCCCTTCTGATCCCGATGTTCAGCGTGTTGGCTTTTCCTTTCATTTCCTTTTTCTTTCTCTCCTTTCTTTCCATTATTCTTTTGTGTTTTATTACTGTCATGGTATACTTTACTTTCAAGTCATGTAATGTCGTTGTGTTTCTACTGTCTTGTTCTGTCCAGACCTGTCTTTGTAAAAAAAAAAAAGTTTAACGTATTCACAAGAATCTTTTGAGTGGTTCACAATTTACAAGCATGCTTCTCAGTGAACCTCTCAGTTCTTTCTTTCTTTTTTTCTCCAAACATAACTTTGTATTTTTCCGGTGTGCATGTATAATTTCGTATTTGTTAACCATATTCTACCATGTAAAGTCGAATACATGTCTATGTTATATCTTCTGATTCATTTCGTGTTATGTTTGCCGAAAAAGAAAGAAGGAATGAAATAAATGAAATGAATGAATGGACACTACATAATTATCATTCAGAGGATGAAGCCTATTATCAATATTTGATTTGGCCTTTTCAACAATTTTACTCCTATACAAAGATCTTCAAAATGTAGTTGTACCCCTAGAATCTTCTCCGCCTGTGTGACTATATATATATTTTTTTTTTGATCAAAGAGAGATCTGCCTTTCGGCAGGCGGTGAACCAAACCACACAGGCATGTACAAAAATACTCTCTATGACAGCTTTATAGAACAAGTGCATGATGGAGCAATCAACGTGAAAAGAGTTCAATTTGTGAAGAAAATACAATCTCTGCTGACCTTTCCTGTATAACTCCCTACAATATTGTCTTCCAGATTACAGTGCCTAGGTACTTGTAAGAGTGTACACTCTCAATGTTCTGCCCGTTCATATTCACTGGGCGACTGCTTGTTTCCATGGATTTGCGATTTCTGAAATCAACAATCATCTCTTTAGTTTTTGATGTGTTCAAATCTAAAGAGTTTATCTTACACCAGTTAATGAACCAGTTCAGGAACTGCTTATATTCACACTCATCTTCCTTAATATGTCCAACAATGACGGTGTCGTCCGCGTATTTAAGAACAGACACGTTTTCTGAAGATGAGCGATAATCGTTGTTATAAAATGGGTTCAAGAATGTAGCCAATAGGAAGCGCTGAAATGAGTCACGTGTGCGTTGTTTACTTTAGTCCCATTGCACTTCGTGTTAAATCCTATTGCCGATCGCCTGTGCGCGGCTCCTTTGAATTGCATGCACACGCGCTGTCAATCCTGTAAACAACTTCTAGTTCGGGCTGCCGGCCGGCCGGCCTTTCTTGTGCATATAACATGTGTGGCGTACGTATACTGTTATACGTACAGTACTTATATGTGCGGGATTTCCGAGTGCGACGTGCGTAAATGTTTGGGACGAACATCTTCGGACATCTTGACCCACAAAGGTACGTGAAAAATGACCCATTTTATAAAACAAATGATGCACAGGGTTATTTCGTGGCATTAGTGGAGATGCAGCTCACTCTCTGGTATTTACAATGTAGTGCGACATGCACTCGGCTTCGCCTCGTGCATGTTTCACAATTGTAAATACCCTCGAGTGCGCTACATCTCCACTAACGCACTCTATCCTGTGCATCATTTGTATAGTAAAGAGCACGAACAGAATGGGAAAGAGCACACCGCCCTGATGAGAACCTATGTTATGAATCATAATGTATTTGTGTGTGTCACACGATCCATTCTTCATACCAACCTTGCCTTTCTTCAACAAATCCTCGGGCATGTACTTGAGCCTCAGATGGGTCTGGATAACTCTCGGTGAGGGCGCCCTCTCAATATTCTCC